>NW_006204105.1:180884-190165 GCF_000334495.1 Tupaia belangeri chinensis
CGGCCGGCCCCCCCCTCGCCCCCCGCCCGCCTCCTGCCGCCGCCGGCTTAGCAGGGCCCCAGGGGGGACACGCACAGCCCGGAAGGGCCCGCAACATCCCGCGGTCGGACGCAGCCTTGGCGCCTGCCCGCCTCCTGCCGCCGCCGGCTTAGCAGGGCCCCAGGGGGGACACGCACGGCCCGGAAGGGCCCGCGACGTCCCTTAAATTGCTTTTTTATTTAACTTTATTTATGTATATTTTAATATGACCAGAGAGGGACAAAGTGAGAGTGACAGAGAGAGAGAGAGAGAAAACATGAGAAAACAAGTTGCCTGGTCTGGAACCTGAACCATAGTCAGTCATGTGGAAGTCCAGCGCCCTTAACCACCATATCACCTACTGGCCCTAAATGTTGTTGTTTAACAAGCAACTTAACACAAATTTGAATGTCCACGGTAATGTGAAAGTCCAAAAACAAATTAGAAATGAGCTTGGGCATTATCCAAGTATCTACATTTTATCAGTGGAAACTCGAGAAATTGGGAATTATCCCTCATTGCTGATGTTCCATGGTAATCTTATTTGTTTGAAGGGTCCACAGGCATTGTGTCTTCCTCATATGCACGGTCCATTGACTCAGTCCTGAGGGTAAACAGAAATACACACTCAGACACACAGGCTCAATGGTGGGGTTGTGAATAGCCGGCTTTGATAGAATTGTGTTACTGTTCCCAACTATCCACCTTTTCCCCTGTGAGATGATTGTACATTTTCAGCCTTGGTCATATATCTTCCAGTGCCTCCCAATAGGCAGAGCCCACTTGATTTGCTTTGGCCAATGGGATGTGAGTAGATGTGATGTACCCTAGTACCTGAGTTGAAGCTTTAATAAGTGTACTTGGTTTGATTTTTTTCCCCACTCTCTGCCATGGTTTGGAAACTTTAAAAATCAAATAAGGACTGGATGGGTTAAAATCTTCTCTAATCAGGCCCACCCCATGGCCTCTAGGTTAAGAGAGTCAAATCTCAAATAGACAACCACAATTTGAATCCCAGGTCTGGCAGTTTGAAAAACACACTGGGTATGTGTACATGCAAGCATGAAATTCCAACAGGATGGAGAGATGGAAGAGGAGGGATTGTGGTGCTATCATGCCCCATTGTGGGGTGCTTTCTCTCTCTCCCTGTTTGTCTCTCTTTGGCAAGCACACACATTCTTTGGGGAAAATAAATCTTTCCACATCTTTTATGTCCATATAAAGCCATCTCATTAAACTTAATTATGTGAGTTCTCTCTCATCTTGATGAAGATTATAATGAACTTATTTCAGATTTTTCACTATTAATGTCAAATAATGTTTGCTGTGCTCGAACTATGTGTCTGGTCGTTGGCTGGCACTTTACATTATCTTCTTTCTTCCTCAAACGACCTGATGTGGCAAATTACGTTCTATTTTGCATGTTACAGAGGATAAAGCTGAGACACAAAATGTTAAATTCCCTAAGGTCAGAAAACTAGTGAGAGGTGGAGTCCACGCAGTCTAACTCTGGCATCATCTAAGCTATACCCCAAACACAAAGCTGCAATAAACGTTTTTCTTTTTCCTTTTCTTTCTTTCTTTTTTTTTTTTTTTTTTGGAGAGATTTTTCCTGTCGAGTACATGTACTCACCAGAGAAGCAGAAAGTGAGAAATCACCCCCCAAGGGGGATGACCATGCCACAGTCCCTTCTCCTCCATTCTCCTCTTGGGATTTTGGGCACACACCCACATGCACCTGACGTGAGTTTCAAGCTTTCAGGTTTGGAACTCAAATCATGGTCAACCATGTGGGAATCCAGCTTCTTAACCACTATGCCACTTACTGATCCCTGCATAATCATTTTAATTTATACACATGTATAACTATTTTTGCAGGATATCATGCAAGGGAATTAGTGGGTAAAAGAAAATTATACTTTTGATAAATACTGATAAATTTTCACTGTGAATACTTAACTTCTCTTCCACCCACAGTGTATATGCATGCCCATCTTTATCACTTCTCCATTCTGAATATGGCCAGTAAGATGAGTAAAACAGAAATCACGTTGTCTGAAATTTCTTTGATTATGTATCTGATTGAATATCTTTTTATTTTTAAAATCCATTTATTACTTTATTTAACTTTATTTATTTATTTATTTTAATTTGACTTGGGAGGGTGGGGGAGAGAAAGCAAGCCGCCAGGTCCAGGACTTGAACCGCAATCAGCCATGTGGGAGTTCAGCACCTTTAACCACCACGCCACCTGCGAGCCCTGAATATCTTTTTATAAACTGGCCATTTTTATTTCTTCTTTTTTTGAATGGCTTATTCATATACCTTCTTTATTTTTCTATTATTTTTCTGTTATCTTATAATTGTGTGGGAGCTCATCACACATTTTGGATTTTAATTCTTTGTTGACTATTTTGCAAATATTTTCTCCTGATTTGAGCTTTTTTTATACCTTGTTTAGTGTTGTTTACAGTACAGAAATTTTGAGTTTCCATATGTAAAATTTTCCTTCATGTTCTTGAATTTTATTTCTGAGTTAGAAAGTATTTTCTTATTTCCCAGATTATAAAAATATTTTTCTATATTTTCTCCTGTGCCACTTTAGTTTTGTTTGTTTATTTCTAGAATTTGCACAGTCGGGACTTATCTTTAATTATTTTTACCAAATAGGTAACAAACATCATTTACTAGCATGGTGGTTGAGTGCACTGGATTCCCCACATGGTCGACCATAGTTCAAGTCCTGGACCTGGTGACTTGCTTTCTCACTTTCCCTCTCTGTCTCTGTCTCTTTCTGGGGGTTGGCAGGTGGTGTGGTGGCTAAGGGCGCTGGACTCCCACATGGCCGATTGTGGCTTGCATCCTGGACCTGGCAGCTCACTTTCTCTCTCTCTCCCGCCCTCCCTCTCCGGTCAAATTTAAATAAATAAATAAGTGAAGTTAAATAAAATAATTATTTAAAAAATAGTAGTAATGGTGAATAAAATTTTTAAAAGGGGAAACCTGCAGTTGGCATAGTGGTTGAGGCACTGAACTCTCACATGGCCTGCCATGGTTTGAGTCCCAGACCTGGTGGCTTGCTTTCTCAGTTTTCTTCTTTCTCTCTCTCTGTGTCTCTTTCCGGTCAGATTAAAAAATAATAATTAACAAAATTTTAAAAACAAACACTATTTCCTTATAATTCATCCTTTCCACCAATGATTTTTTTTTTTTTTGGAGAGATTTTTCACTATAGGGCGCGTGCGCTCGCCAGACAGACAGAGAGAGACATAGAGACAGAAAGCGAGAAATCACCCCCCAGGGGGGATGGTCACGCCACAGTCCCTTCTCCTCCATTCTCCTCTCGGGATCTTGGGCACGCATGCACACACGCCCGGGGTGAGTTTTAAGCCACCGGGTCCGGGACGTGAACTGCGGTCAACTATGTGGGAGTCCAGCAACATAGCCATTATGCTCATTGCTGGTTCCCATCCACCAATGATTTGAAATAGCACTTCTATTGCAAATCAAATTCCTCTATATACATGAGTCTGTTGCTGACTGTTCTGTTGATCTATTGATACTTGTTTTTTTTCCACATCAATACCATACTACGTCAATCATCATAGTGTTATAGTTTGCTTCAAGATACTTCTTTTCAATTTTTGTCCTTCTTTTAAATTTCTAAATACATTCACTTTGTAAGATTTCAATACACATTTGAGAATCAACTTGTCAAGGACCATTAAAAATGCAACTGAAATTTTTATTGGATTGCCTAGACATTGCCAATTAAATGTTTGGAAACTGAAAGACTTAATCATCTTTGCAATATTAAAGTTTCTATTTGGGAACACAATATTTATCCAAGTAATTTTTCTTTTCTTTTCTTTTTAAGTTGCCAGAGACCATGTGCATCTGCCAGAGTGAGACCAGGTGGTGAGAAAGCACCCTCCATAGGGGATGGTCATGCCACAACCCCTTCTCCTCAATTTCTCTCTTCTTTCAGGATATGGAGCATGCCCACATCTGTACTCGGCATGTTTCTGGGTCTTGAACAACATAGTCAGCCATGTGGGATCCAGCTGACTTAATCACCATGCCACAGGCTGAGCCTATCCAAGTCACTTTCTATGTCTCAGTCAGGCTTTATTGTTTTCTTCATATAGGTCTTATATATTCCTTTTTGTCTCAGGAAGTTTTTAGGCTTTCTCATTATTGTTAATGATGGGCTCCTTTATTCTACTGTTTTTTTCCGATTGGCATAGGAAACATCATTAACATTGATCTTATATTTTGCTTCTTTACTGAACTCTTTTTCAGCACAAGTTCAATTTATTCTTTTCGCTTTTTAAAATTTATTAATGCATTTTAAGTGACAGTTTTGTTCTTTTCCACTTAGAAAATATTACTTCATTGGCCAGGACCTTTAGTATATGGTTTAAAAAAGTGAAATAGTTGTATGTTCAGAATGAGAATGAGACAGTTATGCCTAATAGAATGACAGCTAACCGTTAAAAGGTGTTGGTGTACATGGGGCCAGAGACAACAGCAGCTCTCCTACTTTATGGCAGTATTAACAGCACAGAATTCTGGGTTGTATAGGCTGAACTTCACTTTAGCTGAGATGATGAGCCCAAGCTTTTATATACCTCAGCACATTTATATATGATGTCAAATTTTACATATAGCAAAAAGCACTCTCTTTTGTTTGCTTACAGTTCTGTAAGTTTAATGATGATGCATTATTTTAAAAACTGTCTAGGTTTCTTTTTCTTTATTCATGATGGAGTGCATATGCACCCAGGTAAGAGTGAAAAAAAAGAAGGGAGGAGGGACCAGCAGTTAGCATAATGGCTATGTCACTGAACTCCCATGTAGTCGACTGTGGTTCAAGTCCCAGACTTGGTGACTTACAACTCACGCCAGGCGTGTGCGCATGCATGCCCAAGATCCCGAGAGGAGAATGGAGGAGAAGGGATAGCAGCGTGGCCCCTGGGGGGTGATTTCTCGCTTTCTGTCTGTCTCTCTCTGTCTTTCTGCCAAGGGCACGTGTCCTGTAGCAAAAGCCTCTTAAAAAAAAAAAAAAGGGAGGAGAGAAAGAAAGGGAGAGAGGGAGCTAGAGAATACTCTCCACAGGGTCACACCGTGATTCCCCTTCTCCAGTTTTACAGCCAGTCAGATGAACTGAGTGGGGATCCAAACCATAGTCACTATGTGGGATCCAGCTTCTCTTTCTCTCTCTCTTTGTAGGTTTTTGCCATAGGGCACATGCCCTGGCTGGAGAGAGGAAAAATGAGAAATCACCTCCCCTCCCTGGGGGGAGATGTTCCCTCCACAGTCTCTTCCCCTCCATTCTCCTCCTGGATTTTGAGCATGCATGCACACATGCCTGGTGTGATTTTCAAGCCACCAGGTCCAAGATTCTCATGTGGGAGTCCAACACTTTAACCACTATGCCACCTGGTGGCCCCTCCAGTTTCTCTTGAGCAGCACATCACTGCTATGTCACAGAGCCAGCTCCTAAAAACACACAGATTCTTATAATTATCAGCACAAACAAAATACTGACCAGTTCTAACACTTCTAAATCAGCTTCTCAATTCATCTCTAAACCTGGGAACCACTAATTTGTTCTCCATCACCATAGTGTTTTTCTTTTTTTTTTTTCAGAATGTTCCCTAAATGGAAATATATGGTATTTTGAAGATAGACTTCTTTCATTTAGCATAATGCAGTTAAGATTCATTCATGAGATTATGCTTACTAATAGTTCATTCTGCTTTCTGCCTGAGGATGCCACAAGGGAAGCACTGTTGAAGTCTCTCTTCCCTCTTCCGTCATGTCTAAGTCGGAGTCTCCTAAAAAGCCTGAACAGCTGTGGAAACTCTTTATTGGAGGGTTGAGGTTAGAAACAACCAATGGAGACCAGCAGTTGGCGTAATGGCTATGTCACTGGACTCCCATGTAGTTGACTGTGGTTTGAGTCCCAGACCCGGTGGCATAAACTCACACTGGACACATGTGCATGTGTGCCCAAGGTCCCAAGAGGAGAATGGAGGAGAAGGAATTGCAGCATGGCCTTCCTCCCAGGGGGTAATTTCTCACATTGTGTTTGTCTTTCTGTCAAGCGCAGGTGCCCTATAACAAAAGCCTCTAAAAAAGAAAAGAAAGAAACAGCCTGAGGAGCCATTTTGAGCAATGAGGAAGCTCACGGATTGTGTGGTAATGTGAGATCCAAACACCAAGTGCTCCAGGGACTTTGGGCTTGTCACATCTATCACTGTGGAGGAGGTGGACGCAGCCATGAATGCAAGGCCACACAAGGTGGATGGAAGAGTTGTGGAACCAAAGCAGGCTGTCTCAGGAGAAGATGCTCCAAGGTCAGGTGTCCATTTAACTGTGAAAAAGATCTTTGTTGGTAGCATTAAAGAAGACACTGAAGAACATCACCTAAGAGATCACTTTGAACAGTATGGGAAAATTGAAGTGATTGAAATCATGACTGGCCGAGGCAGTGGCAAGAAGAGGAGTTTTGCTTTTGTAACCTTTGTTGATCATGACTCTGTGGATAAAGTTGTCATTTAGAAATACCATACTGTGAACGGCCACAACTGTGAAGTAAGGAAAGCCCTGTCCAATCAAGAGATAACCAGCGCTTCCTCCCACCTAAGAGGTTGAAGTGGTTCTGGAAACTTCAGTGGTGATTTTGGAGGTGGTTTTTGCGGTAATGACAACTTTGGTGGGGAGGAAACTTCGTTGGTTTTGGTGGTAGCTGTGGTGGTGGTAGATACAGGAGAAGTGGGGATGGGGATGGCTATAATGGATTTGGTAATGATGGAAGCAGTTTTGGAGGTGGTGGAAGCTACAATGATTTTGACACTTGTAGCAATCAGTCTTCAAATTTTGGACCCATGAAGGGTGGAAACTTCAGAGGCAGAAGCTCTGGCCCTTTTGGGGGTGGAGGCCAATACTTTGCCCAACCATGAAATCCAGGTGGCTACGGTGGTTCCAGCAGCAGCGATAGCTATGGCAGTGGCAGAAAGTTTTAATTAACTGCCAGCAAACAAAATTTAGCCAGAGAGGAGAGCCAGAGAAGTGACAGGAAAGCTACAGGTTACAACAGATTTGTGAGCTCAGTCAAGCACGGTAGTGGCAGGGCCTAGCTGCTACAAAGACATGTTTTAGACAATCCTCATGTGTATGGGCACAAAACACAAGGAATGTATTTGTGATTAATTGTACAACAGGCTATTTTAGTTTGTTCTGTGGAAAGTGTAAAGTATTCCAACAAAGGGTTTTAATGTAGTTTTTTTTTCTCACGATGCTATTGATTGCTAAATGTAATAGTCTGATCATGATGCTGAAAAAAAAAAACAGAAAAGTTTATTCCTTTTTATTGCTGAGTGTCTTGTTGTGTAGATGTAGTCTATTTATCTATGTTCAAGGACATTTGGGTTGTTTTCAGGTTTGACAGTTATGAATGATATTGCCATGAACCTTGTACAAGCTTTTGTGGATATATGGTTTCATTTCTCTAGATTAAATACCTAGAAGTGGGATTGCTGGGTCATCTGGTAGACACTTGTTTAACTTAATAAAAAATAGACACTTGTTTAACTTAATAAAAAACTGAGGCCAGTCCATGGGATGGTGGTTATGGAAGCTGGATCCCACATACTACCTCAGACTACGTGGTCTGAGTCCTGGACTCAGCAGCTTGAAAAACACATCAGCTTGAAAAACACACCAGGCGTGTGTGGATCCAAAATCCTGAAAGGAGGGGGATTGCGGCATGACGGTTACTCATAGGGAGTATTTTCTCACTGCTCTCCCCACCCCCATCTCTCTCCAGTGAGTGGATGAGCTCTCTGGCAAATAAAACAAAAAAACAGAAAACTGTTTTCCAGAGTGACTGTTTCTTGCATTTTTACCAGCAATGTATAAGAGTTCCAGCTGCTCTGGATCTTTGTCAACATTTGATATTGTCAATATTTTATTTTAAATTTTAGCCATTTTAAAAGGTGTTAACACCATTTGGTTTTAATTTGCATTTCCCTAGTTACTAAGATTTGAGCACAAAAAAAGATATAAGAATGACCAAGAAATCAAATGAAGTGTTTAACATCCTTAGCCATCAGAGAAATCCAAATTAAAAATACAGGGCCAGTCACAGTAGCATAATGGTAACCCAATGCCTTGTGATGCTGAGACCACATGGTAAGGTCCTAGGTTTATGCCCTGAGGTCTCCCTATCCATGTTGGGTATGCACATGCCCATGATTCTGGCTAGGTAAGGCTGGGGTGGATCATGGCATGAAGATCTTGTTGGGTGTCTGTGCCTCCTTTTCTCTCTCTCCTTCTCTCTTTCTCTGTCATGGAAGAAAGAACTAAATAAACCTAAAATAAATAACAAAAACACCATGAGATACAATTACATACCAACAAGAGTGGTGGACAATACCAAGTATTAAGAAGATATGAAGATCCTGGAATTTTTATATATTGATAGTGGGAATATAAAGTGGTTCAGATGATTTGGAAATTGTTTTGTCAGTTTCAGCTGAAGTTTTGAGTTAAAAATATGTGTTATCAGGACCATCAGATGGCATAATGGTTATGTCACTGGACTCCCATATGGCTGACCACAGTTCAAGTCTCAGACCTGGCAGCTTAAGACTCATGCCAGGTGCGTGTGACGAGATCCCAAGAGGAGAACGAAGAAGAGGGGATTGTGGCATGACCATCTGCCCTGGGATGATTTCTTGCTTTCTTTCATTTTGTCTCTGTCTCTCCAGTGAGCACACATGCCCTATAGCAAAAATCTCTAAAATAAATAGCAAATATCAGGCACAGAATAAATGCCATGTTCTCAGTGACTCCCACACTAGCCAGTATTGACAGGTATAGGCTTTACTACTATTAAAACTAGTTAAAAACAAAAACAAAAACAAAAAACTAGTTCTCCAAATGGCAACTCAGCAAAAGTATATTTCTCATGCATGTCACAATCTAGTCGTCTGGCAGGTTTCTTTTGTAGCTGTCCTTCAAACAAGAGCCAAGGCCATTCTATTTTATAAAGCTGCCATCTTACAAGAAGTGGCCTCCAAAGAGGAATACCTGTTGGATGAATGTAGGCAAAGCAGAGACTTAACTGAAAGAATTAGAAAATGGAGGAGCCTCTGAATAGAAGGGAGGCCGTACTGTGTAGATGCTCCTCTGGGTTGAAGCTTAGCTGAAAGTCTGTAAATACAGACATGTGTGTGCATGCTCTCACAGACACT
>NW_006204105.1:190196-235950 GCF_000334495.1 Tupaia belangeri chinensis
AAAGCTTCATATATATATTTTTGGATTTATATCATTTTGTCACTTGTATTATTGCTCTTCCTTAACACCATGAGTAACTAAGGGAATCTGTATGTTATTATGCATGTATTAAGTTACAGCTCAACAAAGACGAGATCTCACTTGCACATTGGCAGTTAGCCCAAACAGAGAAAATTTGAATCAAGTTTGAAAACATTTTACAACTCATTCAAAACAACACAAAACATAGTTGCTCAATTCACAAATAATTAACTGCCAGATGCAATTTAAGTATTATTAAAATTACATTTTAAAATACTATTTAAATGATAAAATTAATTCTCCCATTACTCTGAACTTATAAAACTGATTCAGTAGGAAGTTATTATTATTATTTTGGAGAGGTTTTTGCTATAGGGCGTGTGCTCGCTGGAAAGACAGAAAGAGACAGAGAGACAGAAAGTGAGAAATCACCCCCCGGGGGTGGGGGGGGATGGCCACGCCGCAATCCCTTCTCCATTCTGCTCTCGGGATCTTGGGTATGCACACACATGCCCCTGGCGTGAGTTTTAAGCCACCAGGTCCAAGACTCAAATCGTGGTTGACTACATGGGAGTCTAGCGACGTAGCCATTATACCACTGCTGGTCCCCTAGTAGGAACAGTTTAATAGTTTATAAAAGTATCTTCCAGGGGCCAGTGAGTGTCGCGGTAGTTAAGGTGCTAAACTCCACATGATCTACTGTGGTTCGAGGCCTGGACCTGGCAGCTTGAAATTCACTCTGGCCGTGCATGCATGAGTGCCCAGGATACCAGTAGGAGAATGGAAGAGAAGAGATGGCAGTGTGGCCATCCCCCTGGGGGTTGTCTTCTCACTTTCCTTCTCACTGTCTTTCTCTGGAAAGCAAACATACCCTATGGCAAAAACCTTAAAAAAAAAAAAAAAAAGTATCTCCAGTTTTCCTTTAATTAGGCATTTCCTGGGACCAGCAGTTAGCATAATGGCTATGTTGCTGGACTCCCATGTAGTCCACTGCTGTTCGAATCCCGGTCCTGGTGGCTTAAAATTCAAGCTGGGCAGGTGTGCGTGTGTGCCCAAGGTCCCGAGAGGAAAATGAAGGAGAAGGGATTGTGGCATGGCCATCCCCCCTGGGGGATGATTTCTCGCTTTCTGTCTCTCTGTCTCTGTCTGTCTGGCGAGCACATGCACCCTATAAGCAAAAACCTCTCTCAAAAAAAAAAAAATTAGGCATTTCCTCTAGTGCATTCAAAACTATTCAATTTATAAGTATTTTATTTGTAAGTTAAACTTGAGTATATAAAATGGTTGTGTGAAGACACCCTCCTCAGAATTTTTTTTACAGCAATTTTTACTATTTGGCACAAGCACTCTCTGGAGAGAGAGAGACAATGAGAGAGAAAGCAAGAAATCATCCCCCACCCAGGGGAGTTGACCATGCCACAATTCCTTCTCCTCCATTCTCTCAGTGGTTTGACTGGCAGGGTGAAAATCATGCCCGGAACATGTGTGAAATCCTAGGAGGAGAATGCAGGAGGAGGGATTGCAGCGTGGCCTTCCCCTCAGAGGTGATTTCTTACTTTCCCTCTTACTGTCTCTCTCTCCATCTCTCTCTGGTGAGTGATCATGCCAGGCACATGTGTGAAATCCTAGGAGGAGAATGCAGGAGGAGGGATTGCAGCGTGGCCTTCCCCTCAGAGGTGATTTCTTACTTTCCCTCTTACTGTCTCTCTCTCCATCTCTCTCTGGTGAGTGCACTCACTCTATGGCAAAAAAATTAAAAAGAAGAAGAAGAGGAGGAGGAAGAAGAAGAAGGAGGAGAAGAAGAAGAGTTAATAAAGTAGTTGAAATAAGTCTCAGGTAAAAACAGTTCAACTAAAACGCAGATGTGTAAAGGTAGGAGTTAGGCAAAACAGAAGGAATACGATCGAGAGATAAGAAATCAAAGAAGGACTTGTAACTAAGTGAGAAATGAAAACATGCTCACGCAAAAGCAGCATGGTTGAAAATCCTTGCACAAAACCAAACTGTCTGGTTTGCACCTTGGCGTTTCCACTTACTTGTTATTGGATTTGGCCTACTTGCTGTGTAACCTCTGTGTCTCTTTCCAACTGCAAAATGGGGTGTTCATAGTACTTGCCTCGAGGACAGTCCTGAGATGATTTCGTGGGTTGATGCCCATTAAACCTTTTGAACCATGTAAGGGGAGCCCTCGACACATGAGAACCATGAAGAATACTTTTAGGATGAGACCAGTAAGTCAAAATCCAAGGCTGCGACTGGTTGGCATTGAACCACCTTGGGCATTGTTGATTCGAGAAGTAGCAGAGACTAACTAACAACCCGTGGCGTTAGCCACAATCCATACACACCACCTAGAACCCCTGACATCTGTCAGAGTAGAACCCTGGGCTGGATGGGTCCTAATTGTAACCCAGCATAAAATGTGATGTTCACTATGCTGGTGACATGATTTTTTTGATACTTGGAAATTTTAAGTTACATTTTAGAAGTGGGTATTTATGTGTGTGTGTGTTTTATGAGGTTTTTGCTATGGGGTATGTGCACTCGCCAGAAAGAGAGAGACAGTGAGTTAGAAAGTGAGAAATCACCCTTCGGGGGGGATGGCCACACCACAATCCCTTCTCCTCCATTCTCCTCTAGGGATCTTGGGCACGCACGCACACGCGCCCGGAGTGAGTTTAAGCCACTGGGTCCGGGACTCGAACCACGGGCGGCTACATGGGAGTTCAGTGACATAGCCATTAAGCTAACTGCTGGTCCTGGTATTGGTGTTTTTAAATACTTATTTAACAGTGTGAGAGAAAGTACTTTTAAAAAGTATTTTTATTTTATTGCAATGATCTGCTGTGTTTTGGTCTCCTCCACTAAATTGTAAGCTCTCTAAGTAGGAAACATAATTTATTTTTCACTGTACCCCAGTACTCAGTCAGTGCTTGAGGATTTTAAAGGAAATTTGTACTAATAGAGTAGTTCCAAAGATCCAGTCTGAGGTGAGGGTAGGGGGAAAGTGCTAGAAGGAGCAAGATGATCTTTTAGTGGAACTCCTGCAAGGTAGCAGGTCTCCACCTGAGCATTCAGAGCGAGACTTGCTTTGGGGTTTACTTTCTCTTCTTTAGTAGGAGTTTGTCCCTTTAAGACAAAAACCAGGAAGTTAAATGTGGATGCGGAGAGGCAGGGAGGGATGGAGTTAGGCCACTGAGTCTGTAGAGAGTAGCTGAAAATGCGGGCAACTGCTACTGAAAAGTAGAGAAGTTGTAGTTTTTTTTTTTTTTTTTTTTCCTGCCCCAAACACTTGCAGTCGAGGTTTTAACCGGTTAAGAGGAGGCGAACCGGCGCAGATGAGTGGGCGGGGTGGTGGTAGCTGACAGCAGGCGGAGCCGAATGGTCCCTCCGCATTGGCTGTTGCTGTTTGTGTGTGGTTAATTTATAGAACTGAAAACAGCCGAGAGCCAGAATAGCCTCTGAGTACCCACTAGAGGATCTGCTGGTACTTCAGCAAAGATAGAAAGAGCAGGTACTCAGCAAGGCGTTCTCAGCTCCGGGACTTGCAAGCACAGGGCTCCCCTATCTCGCGGACGTAGTGATTCCCTAAAGTTAAGAGCACCCTGGAATCTGACTTCTCCAAAGGCACTTCTTGTTACTACACTTATTTGGTTACTATAGCCAAGGTCTTTCTTGAAAAGTGTTGACCGATGTGTACTTTCTGTCTGCTGTCATCTTTTCTTTAGAAGAAGTGACATCGACCCAGCCAGGTGAAGATCTCTGGAGACCATGTCCAAGAAAAGAGTTGCTGTGATTGGAGGAGGAGCCAGCGGGCTCAGCTCTATCAAGTGCTGCCTGGAAGAAGGCTTGGAACCTGTTTGCTTTGAAAGGACTAATGACATCGGAGGGCTCTGGAGGTTCCAGGTAAACCTTCTGGTCCCTTAATACTTGAAGCCATCTCTGCAACTAGGTGCATGAGATATTTGATCTCAGTCAGGGAATATGATGCGCTTGACCGTGATTAAACCTGCTAGAATTCAGCGTGTTGATTTCTCAGCTGCCATCATCTGAGGTTCCTTTTTCCCTGGGCTGACAGCAAAACGAGACACACATATCACTCGCTTTTCGTTTTCTGCTGTCTATGACAGTGGCACAGATAACCATTTTCATTTAATGAAGTTTTGCTGCTATCCAGAAGGAGGAAATGAGAGGGAACAAAATAGCAAACATTAGCAAGTGTACAGGGGTTAGAAAACTGAGTTGTTGCTCCTAATCTGAATTATCTACTTATAACTCCTTCCGGAATCTCCCTCTTGCAATCTTTTCTAACAGTATCTTATTTTCCTTTTTAAAATTCTAGTTCACTTTAGGTAACTCTCTGACAATAAGGACATTATAAAATCTGGCCGCCTTGTTTGCTTTGAACTTTTCCTTTGCTTGACAAGTCCGAAGTCCTGTCTTTGGAGGAGGGCAGAGGGCACTGCAACAGGATTTTCTTTTCCTTATATATAATCAATTTTAAGTCTGATTGTTTTAATATGCACATCGAGCCCTGCAAGTTGTTAGTGACAGTATTAACATGTCATCTACTTTAAGCGATAGTTAAGCTTAAACTTATTAAATGCCAAGAACATTAGCCACCTTTATTGATCTCTAAATTGGCATGCATATTGGGTTTGCTCATTTTCTGAACCAGCGAATGGTATTGAGGTGCCTTACATGTGTTTTATATGCCATGAAAACTAAGTTTTGACCAGCAACTTACATCTGGTTTTTAGCATTTCCTAGTTGAACAGAAGTACGGTCCTTTTGCATGTTGCCTCTGTTTGGGGGACTAATTCTATTTAACAACAATTCTTACTCAGATCTAGAGTGAATCCCCTTAACAGCCTACCATGCCTCTATCATAATGAATCTTGGGCATGGGCTAAAGAATCTGTTAATTAGTTTTCAGTAATCAACAGAAAATTCTGCTCTTGAAATCCAGCCACAAAATAGTATAGAGGTTAGGAGCACAGTCTTGGGTCCTGAACCTGTGCCTTTTACTAGCAGTGTGACCTTGGGCAAATCATTAAGCCTCCCTATTTCTCTGTTGTTTTTTTTTTTTTCATCTTTAAGAAGAGGATAAATAATAGTACCAACTTTATGGGGGCTAGTACCTGGTGTGGTGGTTAAGGGTGCTGGACTCCCACGTGGCTGACTGAGGTTCAAGTCCCGGACCTGGCGGTTTGTTTTCTCACTTTCCCTCTCTCTCACTCTCATTCTGTCCCTCTCTGGTCAAATTTAAATAAATAAATAAATAAAGTTTAATAAAAATAATTCCTTACAAAATAGTACCAACTTTACAGAGTTATTGTGGGGATTAGGTGGATGAATAATCATGCCAGTCACTTTTACACTAATGCCAGGTATACAGCGTACATATCAGGTAGTATTTAGTGGGAGTACAGTGCACCCACATATCTGGTGTCTCTGCTAAGCATGCAAGCCAGGTTGGCAATTAGAGGCATGAAATCACTTGAGTATGTACACAGGCTAAGAGGGTGTTTATTTTCCTCTTTGATGATCAGGTTTCTGATTTTTATCTCTAAAGTGGCTTAAATTTATTTTCTGCTAAAGACTTGAAAATTGTTTTTTTCCTGAGTACCCTCTTGGCAAAATTTGAACACTTTATAAACTGCTTCCTTGAAAATAAATAAGCTATGTTTCATTATAACACTCTAAGTTCTATTAAGACAGACCACAGCTATGTGATGCACTATTATATTTCATACACGTTTACTTTTATAATAGCTTTAGATTTATTGAATTTATTTATGGATTTATGGAATTTATTAGGAAGATAGTACAGAGTTGCTGTGTACCTCACGTCCAGGTCTCCTGTTATGACATTCTTATATTAGTATGAAACATTTCTCATAATTAATTAACCAATATTGAGACATTATTCATTTTTATTTTTATTTTTAAAGTTTATTCATGATAAATGTGGTGTGTGTGTGTGTGTGTGTGTGCATGCAAGAGAGAGAGAGAGAGCAGGGTCATTTCACATCACAATCCCCTTTCCTCAGCCCTCCAGGTAGTCTTCTTCAAAGATGTGCCATTTGATGTGATTCTTAAATGATAGGAATTTTCCAGATGAAGAAGTAATACTATGTGTAAGGGTTTAAAGTTCTGAAACAGACTAGAATGTTTCTGGACCAATTTCATATTTAGTAACTTGGGATTCACTAGGCAGAGCACTAAATAAAAACTAAAAGGTAGACTGGTCTACATTGTGAAATGTGCTAAAGTTCAAAATAAGAAATTTAGTGTTCCAGATGGGATCAGTAGAAGTCATTAAGCAGTAGGGTGACAAGATCTGTTATATATTTAGTACAATACGTTGGGAGCGGTATGGAAGATAAATTCCATATTATCTTGAGATCTATAACTTGCTAAACTATTCATCTTTTGGGGGGATTTTAAATTGTTACTAATTGATATTTTAAATAATACAAAAAAGGTTATGATTATGCATTTGACTTTTGTATTATTTTGAAAGTTTCTATAGAACAAACTTTTAGAAACAAGATGGCTGGGGACCAGCAGGTGGCATGGTGGTTAAGGTGCTGGACACTCCCACATGGCTGACCATGGTTCAAGTCCTGGACCTGGTAGCTTGCTTTCTCACTTTCCCTCTCTCTCTCTGTCTGTCTCTCTCTCTTTGATCAAATTAAAATAAATGAATGAATAAATAAATAAAGTTAAATAATTCTTTATAAAAGAGAAAGAAACAAGATGGCTATATCTTCCTCAGCTCTTCTTGAAATAAATTTTGATGTTGTGCATTATGTGAAATTTACTTCTTTTTTCTATATGCTTTTATCAGTACAATTTGGCATATACCTATTAAACATTTATTGAGTGCTATTTTATAATTTTAGATGCTGTAAGGAAAATCATTAATCAACTCAAGGGACTTATAGTCTATTGGATCACTGAAAAAGTCATGATGCATTTTTGCATAGAAAAAACTAAGTCATAAATTGTCCAATGACCCAAAAGTTGGGGAGATAAGGAATATAAACACAGCATTATGAAGTTCTTGAAACTGAACCTGAAAAACAGGAACTTCATTCTACAGGAAATGGGGCAACTGAATTTTTCTTGGAGAGGTTTTTGGTATAGGGTGCGTGTGCTTGCCAGAAAGACAGAAACCGAGAAATCACTCCCCGGGGGGATGTCCACACCACAATCCTCCTCCATTCTCCTCTTGGGATCTTAGGCATCCACACACACATATGCCCAGTGTGAGTTTAAGCCACTGGGTCTGGGACTCAAACTGCAGTCAACTACATGGAAGTCCAGCAATGTAGTCATTATGTTCTCTTCTGGTCTTGGGGCAACTGAATTTTTAATTAGGGCAAGAATATACTCACAGCCACATCTTAGAAAGAACACTTCATTTGAAATATGATAGATTAAAAGAACTGACTTGAAAGAAGACTTGTGAAATGTTATTAGCAGTCAAAAGAAGCAAGATCTTGGATAATGGAACAGAAAAATAGGGATGATCAAGAAGGATTCCTAGAATAAACAATTCTTCAATAAAAATGGGAAGGAAAAATTCTTAATTTTAGAATTTAAACAAAAAACATTCTCCTTGTAACCATTCAATGTTTTTTGTTTATTTTTAAGAATGATTTATTTAATTTTATTTATTCATGCATTTATTTTAATTTGACCAGAGAGAGAAATAAAAAGAGAGAGAGAAAGTGAGAAAGCAAGCCACCAGTTCCGGGACTCAAATCGTGTTTGGCCATGTGGGAGTGTCCAGTGCCTTAACCACCACGGCACCTGCTGGCCCCCATTAGATGTTTTTAATGTTTGATATCCTGATATCTGTTCATTTCTGGAATAAAAAGGAAGGAGAGGGTCCAACTTGGTTATGGTGATTTTACATTATCAAAAAAAAAAATTTAGAATGTATTATATCTGGGGGCCAGCAGGTGGCATTTTAGTTAAGGCACTGGGTTCCCACATGACTGATCATGGTTCAAATCCTGGACCCAGCTTGAAAATCACACTGGGCACATGTGTGTTCATGGCCAAAATCCTGAGAGGAGAATGGAGGCAAAGGGATAGCAGCATGGCCATTCTCTCGGGGTATGATTTTTCACTTTCCTTCTCTCTGTCTTTCTCAGTCTTTCTTTTGAAAATTCATCATTTTTTGACATCTCAGTGACAGAATAATTGTCTGGGTACTCTGTTATTTTATGTGATCACCATAATAACCCTATGAGGGAATTATTATGGAAAGTTTTTAGGCATTCAAAGAAGTTTGTTGTAGGGCCAGTAGGAGGCATGGTGGTTAGGGTGTCTGGATTCTACATGGTCGACTATGTGGCTCCAGTTCTGGACCCGATGGAAAATCATGTCAGGTGTGTGTGCTTGCATGCCCCAAATCCCAAGAAACAAGTGGAGGAGAAGGGATTGTGGTGTGGCCATCCCCCCAGAAGGTGACTTCTCACTTTCTTTCTCTTTCTCCAGTGAGCACAAGCGTCCTATATATTTAAAAAAAAAAAAAAAAAAAAAAAGTTTGTCATGGGAGAAGAACTCTGAATTGGGGATTAATGTTATCTAAAGCAATGCTTCTCAATTTTCATCTTAATCACTTGAGGAGTTCGCTAAAATGTAGGTTCTGGTTCAGAAGGTCTGGTGTAGAGTCTAACAGTCTGCATTTTTAACAGTCTCCCAAGTTCTGTTGATCCACAGACCAGAGTGGGTAGCAAGGACATAGAGCAGTGGTTCTCCAATTTCAGTGTATTTTGTTCAACATCTAGCCCGTTTCATTTTAATATTATGAATGATATTGGCATTAACATCTTGTAACATAAATATTTATCTGAAACTGAGTATTTCTTTTAAAACCAACTAAGTGTCAAGGGTTTTCATATACATTGTTACATTGTTCTCCTGAAAATATTTTATTAACTTATATTCTCTCCAGTATAAGTTCCCATTTTACCCCATTTTTACTGAGTCTTTTAAGTGAGTTAAAATGGGAAAAATGAGAACTTATACTAAAGAGGAAATAAGTTTTCTGGAGAGCAATACTGCAATGTACAGTATATGAAAACCCTTGAAACTTAGCTAGGAGTGTTTATTTGGAAGCTCACATGATTACAGTCAGATGACAGCTGAGATTGGACATGTACTATGGCTTCTTTGGTCATGTGTTTAGAACTGGGACAGCTACATTTCTGGGGGCTGGCTGTGCATCTCTCTATCCAAGACATTCTTTTTCGTGTGGCTAGGATGTGCTTCCTCACAGTATAGTGGTCTCAGCATAGTTGGCCTTCTTATGTGGCTGCTGGCTTCCACCAGAGCAAAGCTTTTGAAAGACTGAGGCCGAAGCTGCAAGTCTCCTTAGGGTTCTTAGTCTTGGAAGTCAGTGTCATTTCAGCTGTATTCAACTGTTAGTCAAAAACAAGTCATAAAGATAACTGAGGGACATGATGGTGGCACAGATGTAATGCAACACTGTGATGCTGGGCTCACACGGCAAGTCCCAGGTTTGCATCCTAGGACCTCCCTGTGCATGCTGGCTAGCTGGTTCTGGGGATGAACTGTGGTATGGACACCTGTTGGAGATTCCTCTTTCTCTGTTCCTTTCTCTCATAGAATAAATAAACAGATTTTTAAAAGGGGTAGCTTAGATTCAAGGGAAAATGACTACACAGAGGCACAAATACTGGGAGATATGGAGGTGTCTGTGTGTGTGTGTGTGTGTGTGCATGCACATGTGTGTATGCATATAACTTGTTTTAATTGGTATTTCTTTAGCAAAACTTTTCAAATGCTTATTGGTTATTAAAATCATGAGGTTAATTCTCAAGTGGCTATGAGTGCTTCTTATTTGCCACAGGAAAATCCTGAAGAAGGAAGAGCCAGTATTTACAAATCAGTGATCATCAATACTTCTAAGGAGATGATGTGCTTCAGTGACTATCCCATCCCAGATCATTATCCCAACTTCATGCACAACTCCAATGTCTTGGAATATTTCAGGATGTATGCCAAAGAATTTGACCTTCTAAAGTATATTCGATTTAAGGTACAGAATTCTGTAAATATGTTCATGTTTGAAGTTGTTTGTCAAGTAAATGACTGATGTGGCTTCATTTGCCAGTACTTACAACAATAGATTAGCTTGTTCTATCCAGATATCTATCTTATCTAGGCAAAGAGTTCACGCTGTCCTCTTTATAACTCACAAATACTGATAGAATGGTCTCTCTGGGGGCTAGCAGGTGGCATAGAAGTTTATGTGCTGAACACCCACATGGCTGATGGTGGTTCGAGTCCCAGACCTGCCAACTTGAAACTCACACCAGGCACCTGTGTGGGTGTGCCCAAAACCCTGAGAGGAGAATAGAGGAGAAAGGATTGTAGTGTGGCCATCCCCACGGGGGGGTGATTTCTCACTTTCCCTCTCTCTGGCTTTCTGGTAAGGGCACACACATACACTATAGCAAAAATCTCTCTTAAAATAAAAAAAGAATGACCTCTCTGTTATGTATGTATTTTACAGATACAGAAAGCTACCTGCCATAGTATTTCATTGCTTTCACTTTACACTAGTGCAGTGAAACAGATGAAGGGAATTTTTGCCCCACTGTAGAAGGGGATTTGATATGTATGGGAACTTTAAAACTGTCTGGTTCCTCAATTGGTCCACTACTGTTTAGTTCCCTTATCCTTTCTGAAGTACTTTTTTTTTTTTTTTTTGGAGAGGTTTTTGCTATAGGGCATGTGCGCTCGCCAGACAGACAGAGAGAGACAGAGAGACAAAAAGTGAGAAATCACCCCCCGGGGGGGGGATGGCCACGCTGCAATCCCTTCTCCTCCATTCTCCTTTCGGGATTCTGGGCACGTACGCACACGCGCCCGGTGTGAGTTTAAGCCACCGGGTCCGGGACTCGAACCGTGGTCGACTACGTGGAAGTCCAGTGACATAGCCATTACGCTAACTGCTGGTCCCTCTGAAGTACTTTTAATACATTATTTTATATGATTACCACAACTACCAGTGAAATAATCATTGGAAAGTTACTGAGGAAACAAAAATGTAACTCTTGTGTAGAGGAAGGAACACTGAAATAGGAAACAAAAATCTGAATTCTTAGTTTTGCTCTACCACTAAATTGTGACTCTTCTAGAATTAGATGAGAGTACCACATTAACCAGCCAGTTCTTTTTTAACTGGTATTTAGTCTTTTTCATGGAAGTTTCTTACTCTTATCACAGTCAAAACAAGAGTTCTTATTTATGGAGTATGAAAATCAAATATCCCGGGACCAGCAGTTAGCATAATGGCTATGTCGCTGAACTCCCATGTAGTCGACCGCGGTTCGCGTCCCGGACCCAGTGGCTTAAACTCATGCCGGGTGCGTGTGCGTGTGTGCCCAAGGTCCCAAGAGGAGAATGGAGGAGAAGGGATTGCAGTGTGGCCATCCCCCCAGGGGGTGATTTCTTGCTTTCTGTCTCTCTGTCTCTCTCTGTCTTTCTGGCCAGCACACATGCCCTATAGCAAAAACCTCTCCAAAAAAAAATCAAATATCCCTGCATGGGTCCTATGTATGAGGGTGCCTGTGGTATCAGCCCTTTGGGTAATATTCTGCAAGGAGAGTTATGGCAGGGAAGATGTCCAGTAGTAGGATTCAGTGACAGCTTAGGCTGTGCTTACAATCCTCCATGGCTATCACTTTTCTTTTCAGACCACTGTGTGCAGTGTGAAGAAGCAGCCTGATTTCTCTACTTCGGGCCGATGGGAGGTGGTTACTGAGTGTGAAGGGAAAAAGGAGGTCAATATCTTTGATGCCGTTATGGTTTGCACTGGCCATCACACCAACGCTCACCTTCCTCTGGAAAGCTTCCCTGGTGAGTAACCTATCGGATAGCAGACCCCTTGAGTCGTGTCTGTGAGCTAACCCCTGAGGAATGGGAGAATAGTGGTCCAAGTGATTCCTACTTGGGGGTGAAATAAAGCTTACCCTAATCCTGCACGTTTCTGTGAAAGCTGTTGGGGTAACTAGTATTATTACCATTGTAAAGTAGAGAGCATGGTAATTTTTGAGGTTATATGGAAATTAAAAGCTATCTATTTAATTTCAAAATTACTTAAGTTTTTCTAAGGATCAAAAGAAAGAATGTGGAGTTCCTGATCAGTGTTAAGTGGAATGAAGAATTTTTCAGCACTTCAGGAAACAAATAGAAATATTGAGTTCCTAAGGAAGAAATGAAAGCTTGAAGAATTCAATTTTAGTCTCTGGCCTGGATTTTCATTTTTTTTTTTAATCTACCCTTTTATACTCTAGAGGAGTGATCCTTAATCTTCCCGGCAGCAGGGACTGGCCTTATGGAAGACAATCCCTCCCCAGAACAGGGGGTAGATATTGGTCCCAGGATTACCCAAATGCACAGCATCCACCATGAACCCCATTCCCACCACTGCCATATTGCAGTATACAATAAAACAATCACACGACAATAGAGTCCATGCTCCCATGAGAATCCAATACCACCACTGATCTAACAGGAGGCACAGCCAGGCGGCAGTGCCAGGGAGGGGGAGCAGCTGCAAACACAGATGAAGGCTCACTTGCTTTCTCACTGCCCAGCCCTCACTGAATGACCAGGAAGAGGGGTCACCCAGCAAAACACAGACTGGCACCAGTCCCTGGCCCCTTGGTTGGGGACTCACGCTCCAGAGTATATAAAAACATATATACTCGAATTGAAATGGGATTATGTATTTAAGTGGATGAAAAGTCAAAGGAGAGTAGAGGTTTCTTGAGACAGTTTGGATTTCATAGTCTGCAGATCTAATGTACAAACAAATCCTGAGTTAAGCAAACTGCTTATGATAAGGAATCACAAAGTTCTGTTCTGAGGTTAGAGGGAAAGAAAACAGGCAAAAATATTCAGAAAGGCAAGAGAGTAGCTGTAAGAGAGTAGCTGAGTAAGTGGAGAACATATGGAGAATATATGCTTAAACTTTGTGCAAAAAAAAAAAAATGAAGTGGTTTGAAAATAACGTCACCCAATTTAGTAGCTCCTCGCGTAACAACCTACCTAGTTAATGACCACTTGAATTTATGACCAGTGCTCCAGTATGCGGAATCCCTTCTCAGTCTGTGTGAGTCTCTGGAGTCCCCTTCCTCAGTCTTTTGTCTTGTTCCTGCAGTTGGTAAGTATTCATGACACGAAGCGTACACAATCACGTAAGAGTACAGATTTCATTTATAAATTTGTACATACTGAAAAATACATACCCTACAGGACCAGGACATACCACAAGACATTTGCCTTAAGCTCCTTGCTTATAGACCAATTTACTTGATAACCTAGTCGTAGGAACAGAACTCGTTCGTTCAGTGAAGAGTACCTGTAATCATTTTCCCTTCTCGTGCAGGAATTGAGAAGTTCAAAGGACAGTACTTCCACAGTCGAGACTATAAGAGCCCAGAGGTTTTCACTGGGAAGAGAGTCATTATCATTGGCCTTGGGAATTCCGGAGGGGATCTGGCTGTGGAAATAAGCCATACAGCCAAGCAGGTTTGAATCAGTGTATTATTTACTTTGTTTCACTCTAGCATCTCTTGTACCAAGGAAGTCACAGGTGGGCTCTGCAGAGAGTTTAGATACCCATACTTGGCACTTCAGTGCTAGGGGCTGGCATGGGGCTTGGTTTTATTGCCTCCTTAGCAACATTATGATCCATGTAACGGAGGATCCAGGTTACTAGTTAAGAGTTCTATCATTGAGTTGATCTCCCACTGGGAATGAGTTCATGGCTACAAACTGTGCTCATAATCCTAATCGCCCATTTTCTCTGTGTGCCTCTGACTTTGATGAAGATCAAATGCTTGTGGGAGCGGTTGTTAAAATGCAGCATTCAGAGAGCAGATCTGCTGGCCAGTCTAAGTGCTGTTCTTATATCCAAGAAAGCACACTGTGGTCATTGAAACTTTTCACTTAACAGGTGGTGGATGAATTTTCCACTTCACTCCTTAAATGGAAAAAAAGCAGCATTCTAATCTTTGCAAAGACCATGTGGATATCAGTATAAAGACTGTCCACACTTAGAACAAATGTAAGCAGCTCACCCCAGTTTCTGGATATAGTTAGGTAACAGTGACATTCACTCTAAAACAATTTCTGTCTCCTTGGTTTTTGTTTAATTTGTTTTAGTTTTTGTATTGTAGATTTTAAACTGGGTGAAAGTGTACTCCGTATAAAGTCTTGGGAAAAAGAAAACATGTCTTTATTATATTTAATTCTCATAATAGCCTTTGATATATGTATTATTATCACTATTTTATAAATAGCAAGTATTTTAATTAAGGTTCTTGGGATTTACATTACTTGTCAAAAACTATTGAGTCCTCAGAAAAGTCACAATGTATCTTTCTTTCTTTCTTTCTTTCTTCCTCCCTCCCTCCCTCCCTCCCTTCTTTTCTTTTCTTTTCTTTTTTTCTTCTCTTCTCTTTCCTTTCTTTCTTTCTTTCTTTCTTTCTTTCTTTCTTTCTTTCTTTCTTTCTTTCTTTCTTTCTTCCTTTTTTGTTTTTTAGAGTGAGAAAATTTTACTATAGGGCATGTGAACTCACTGGAGAAACAGAGAGACAGAAAGCGAGAAATCATTCTCCAGGGGGGATGGCCTAACCACAATCCCTTCTCCTCCATTCTCCTCTTGGGATTTTGGGCATGTACGCACATGCACCTGGTGTTAAGTTTTAAGCCACCAGGTCCAGGACTTGAACTGTGGTCAACAATGTGAGTCCAGCAATGTGACCATTACACTATATGCTGGTCCCCAGGATGTAGTTTTCGATGAAAAAATATATTACGACTTTTCTGATGACCCAATATATACCCTCCACTCAAAGCCATTCTAAGATCATACATGCTCTTTCAACTATGACATGTAAAATATACTTAATTATGATAGTGCTTAGAGTCACCAATGGCGAGAATATGTATGTAGTAAAAGATTATTCCTTTGAAGACAGGTTATCTTCTTACATGAGAGCTTAGAAAAATGACCAGGAAGCAATGTACTTGGATATCTCACAACTTTGGAAAACTGTTGCCAGGAGTTTTTGTAATATAGAGGAAGAGTGTACTTTGCCAGGTAATTGAATTTCGAAGTTTTCTCAGTTCTGAACATGGATCTTAAAGGAACAGTGGACTCAGAAAGATTGACTGCCTTCCTGTTGCTCTACTAGCAATCTTAAATTTTTTCCCACTAAATAATCAATGACGTACTTCTTTTTTTAAAAGAGTTTTTTATTGAGACCAGTGGATGACAAAATGGTTATGTCACTGGACTCCCACACAGTTGACCACAGTCCCAGTCCCAGACCCAGCAGCTTGAAACGCCACTGTGTGTGTACATGTGTGCCCAAAATCCTGAGAGGAGAATGGAGGAGAAGGGATTGCGGAGTGGCCATTTCCCTGGGGGTTGATTTCTCACTTTCTGGCTCTGCCTCTCTGGTGAGCACACTCAGCCTATAGCAAAAAAATCTCTTTCTCTAAAAAAAAAAAAAAAAAAAAAAAAAGATTTATTTAATTTTATTTATTATTATTATTATTTTAAATTTTAAAATTGCTATAGGGCATGTGCACTTACCAGAGAGGGACAGAGAGAAAGAAAGGAAATTGAGAAAACAAGCTGCCAGGTCCAGGACTCAAAACCATTTTCGGTCCAGCAACTTAACCACCATGCCACCGGCTGGCCCTAAATGACAGGTTGTGTTGATTAAATAAGAATCTATTTATAGGTAAAGGGCCTAGCACAGTGACTTATAGGTCATAAATTTCAATAAATAGAAGCAACAATGTGCGGGGAGGCTAAAAGATGTGTTGCTATACCTCCCACCCTTGAAAAAACACACTTGAACAGATAGAAATTAAGAGTGTAGAAAGTTTCATATCGATATGAATCATAAACAACAAGGATTTTTAAAAAGAATTATTTAATTTAACTTTATTTATTTACTTATTTATTTTAATTTGATCATAGAGGGACAGAGCGAGAGAGAGAAAGAGAGAGGGAACGTGAGAAAGCAAACCACCAGGTCTAGGACTCAAACCAGTCAGCCATGTGGGAGTCCAGTGCCCTTAACCACCATGTCACCTGCCAGCCCCCAAACCAAGAATTTTTGTAATACTGCAAATAATGTCAATGTCAAAAAAGGTGAGGATTTGGGACTCCATGATATTTTTAATGAGTTCCTTTTTCTTATTGTAATTTCTAATTTACATATAATAGTTGTACATACGTAGATTTTCTTAAAAATTGCCAGGTGGCAGGTACATTTGCCAGAGAGAGAGAGGGAGAGAGACAACAAGAGAGAGAATGCAGTCCCCAGTAGGGAATGTTCGTGTCACAGTCTTTTTTTTCCCCTCCCTTTTTCCATCCCATCAGGATTTGGAGCACACACACATACACCCAGTGTATTTTTCAAGTCGCTGGGGCTGGGACTCAGATTCAAACTACAGTTGGCTGTATGGGATTTGGCTCTCCATGTACAGCATTTAACTTCTGCACTATGGATCCAGCCCCATATTTGGATTTTTTTTCTTTTAGGTTTTTACCAGAGAGCCAATGAGAGGGAAAGCAAGAAATCACCCCCCAGGGGGTTGGCCATGACACAGTCCTTCTTCATTCTCCTCCTGGGATTTTGGGCATGCATATACACATGCTCAGTGTTAGTTTCAAGCCACTGGCTCTGGGACTTGAACTGTGTTTGACCATGTGGGAGTCCAGTACCCTAATCATCATACCACCTGCTGGCCCCATATTTGGGTTTTACGTATGTATGTATTTATTTACGTTTTTGCCATTGGACTCATGTGCTCACCACAGAAAAATAGAAATAGAGAAAGAGAGAGAGATGGGGAAAGAGAGATAGAAAGTGAGAAGTCATTTCTCAGGGAGGATGACCAGGCTGCAATCCCTTCTCCATTCTCCTATTGGGACTCTGGGCAAGCACATGTACATGCCTGGCATGACTTTTCAAGTCACCAGTTCTGGAACTTGAATCATGGTTGGCCTTGTCTGAGTCCAGAGCCTTAACTACCACACCACTTGCTGGCCCCCATTTTTGAACTTTTAACAAGTTTCACAGGTAATAGGTCCTGGAAAAGTACAGAGAAGACAGAGAAAACCATCATCCTGAATGGTCAGTGGTGTCTTCATGAGAGACAGTCTCAACTGTGATATTAAAAAGACATAGGCTGAGGGACCAGTAGTTGTCATAATGGCTATGTTACTGGACTCCCATGTAGTTGACTGTGGTTCAAGTGCTGGACTCAGTGGCTTAAACTCACGCCAAGTGCATGTGCGCCCAAATCCCAAGAGGAGAATGGAGCTGGAGGAGAAGGGAGTGCGGTGTGGTCATCCCCCCTGGAGGGAGATTTCTCACTGGATTCCTACATGGCCAACCATGTATGAGTTCCAGATCCTGCAGCTTGCTTTCTCACTTTCCCTCCCCTCTCTTTGTGTCTCTCTGGTGACTAAATGTGCCCTATAGCAAATTAAAAAAATATTACTAGTAATAAATAAAATGAAATAAATAACACTTAAAAAATACATAGGTTTGAGGCTGGCAGAAGGTGTGGTGGTTAAGGTGCTGGACTCCCACATGGCCGACCTTGGTTTGAGCCTGGATCTGGTGGCTTGTTTTCTCACTTTCCTTTCCTCTCACTGTCTCTCTCTGGTCAAATTAAAAAATAATAACAAATAAAATAAATAAATAAATAAATAAATAATTCTTTTTAAAAATGCATACACTTTGTAGAATTAAGAGAAGAGAGGGCTTTTTAGGCAAGCACAACAGCATTAAAAAATGCAGTGGTTGGGAACAGTAGTTAGTGTAATCGCTATGTTGCTGAACTCCCATGTAGTCGACTGCAGTTCAAGTCCCAGACCCAGTGGCTTAAACTCACGCCAGGCGCATGTACGTGCATGCCCAAGATCCAAGAGGAGAATGGAGAAGAAGGGATTGCAGCATAGCCATCCTCCCGGGGGGTGATTTCTCGCTTTCTATCTCTGTCTTTCTGGCAAGTGCACGCATCCTATAAAAAAAAAGAGCACACATGCCCTATAGCAAAAACCTCTCAAAAAAAAAAAAATGCAGTGGTGGATCAGAATGAGAAATATTTTTTTAAATTATTTTATTTAACTTTATTATTATAATATTTCCAGAGAGACAGACAGAGAGAGAGAGAGAAAGAGAGAGAGAAAGAGGGAAAGTAAGAAAGCAAGACCCCAGGTTTGGGACTCGAACCATGGTCAGCCAGGTGGGAGCTTAGCACCCTTAACCACCACACCACCTGCTCACCCCAAGAACAAGACATTGTCTTAGAACTGAATATACATGAGCCCAGCAAATAGTGCAATGATTGTGTCACTGGACTTCCACATGGGCAACCTCAGATCCCAGTTCCAGACTCAGGGACTTAAAACTCACTCCATATCCATGCATGCCCAAAATTCTAAGAGGAGAATGGAGGAGAAGGAATTGTGGCATGGCCATCCCCTTAAGGGAGGATTTCTTGTTTTCTATCTCTCTTTCTCTGTGTCTCTGGTAAGTGCACGTGCCCTACAGCAAAAATTTCTCTCAAAAAAAGTCAATATACGAGTTTAATTGTAAACTTAGTGTTCAGGAATGGAAAGTGGTTGGAAATTAAAAAAGAAAAGAAAAGATTGTAGAAGGACTAAGAAGCCAGACTAATGAATTTAAATTTGATTTTAAAGAAAACCAATACTTTTGAAGATTTGTGAGCTAGAGTGACATGACATAAGCGAACAATTTTTTCCGTGCTACAGGTTTTCCTTAGTACCAGGAGAGGGGCTTGGATCCTGAATCGTGTAGGAGATCATGGATATCCTTTTGATGTATTGTTCTCATCTCGATTTAAATATTTTTTGACGAAGATGTGTAGCCAATCACTTAAAAATGCGTATTTGGAAAGAAAGATGAACCAAAGATTTGACCACGAAATGTTTGGCCTGAAGCCTAAACACAGGTATGTTCCTAGGATGTGCATAGAGTGGTGATGGCCAAGTCATGTGAAGAAGAGCTATTTACACAGGCTAATAGTAGATCTACCCATACACTGGGACCAGCAGATGGCGCAATGGTTACATCACAGACTCCCGCATAGCCAGCCAGTTTGAGTTCTGGACCTGGTGGCTTGAAACTCACACCGGCGAGTGTGCATGTGTGCCCAAAGTCCTGAGAGGAAAATGGAGGAGAAGGGATTACGGTGTAGCCAGGCCCCTGCTAGGTGATTTCTCACTCTCTGTCTCCCTGTCTCTCGCATGAACACACTTAGTCTATAGCAAAAAATCTAAGAAAAAAATTAGAGCTACCCATACATTAAGAAAAGCCACAGACTTTGAAATCAGATATCTACCTTGTCCCCCAAAGTCTTAGATCAAAGTCTAAGATCTGCAGGTCTGGTAAGTTTGCAATCTAGGATTCTCCTTGGCATTAGCCATTTTCTCATTTCCTTAAGTGTCAGTTCTTACATGATGACCGATAGTAACAACATGGTGGCAGATGGTATTGTATCATTCATTCAGTCATCCAAGAAACATCGAGCATTTGCTGTGGGCCAGGAATTATAGTGGCCATGAAACACAGAAAGAAAAGACTCACTAGTAATACTAATACATATGATAACAAATTATTTTTGTTTAGACTTTCTATAGGACAAGCACAGTGCTAAATGAGAGTTGCATGCATTGTCTCACTTAATATTTACAGCTGTCTCACTTAATATTTACAATAGGCTTATAGCTTGGTACTGTTTCATCTCCATTTTATATTGGGTTGTTGGGAAAGTCAAGATGCATTTTTGCATAGAAAAACATGTCATTAAGTTTCTACAGATCAACACGAGTAATAAATAGCAGACTCAAGAAATGAATCTTAGGACCAGCAGATGGCGTAATGATTGTCACTGGATTCCCACATAGTCAACCACAGTTCGAGTCCTAGACCTGACAACTAAAAACTCACACCAGGTGCATGTGCAGGCGTGCCCAAGGTCCTGAGAAAAGAATGAAGGAGAAAGGATTGCGGCGTGGACATCCCCCCTGGGGGGTGATTTCTTGCTTTCTGTCTCTCTGTCTCTGTCTTTCTGGTGAGCACACATGCCCTATAGCAAAAAGCTCTCCAAAATAAAAGAAATGTAGGGACCAGCTTTTAGCATAATGGCTATGTCGCTGGACTCCCATGTAGTCGACTGCGGTTCGCGTCCATGTAGTCGACCGCGGTTCGCGTCCCAGACCCGGTGGCTTAAAACTCACGCCGGGCGCTTGTGCGTGCGTGCCCAAGATCCCGAGAGGAGAATGGAGGAGAAGGGATTGCGGTGTGGCCATCCCCCCCGGGGGTGATTTCTCGCTTTCTGTCTCTGTCTCTCTCTGTCTGTCTGGCGAGCGCACATGCCCTGTAATAATCCAACTGAAATAGGAAGTAGATAAACCATTCTGAGATGTTAATGGGAAAAAGGGAAAAGTCTTGATGACTAGATATGAGAGTCACAATTTTGTGACATGGTCAACTATGTGGGTGATGGTACTGTTAGTGAACAGGAGTAGATACAGACAGAAAGATGAAATCATGAAGTAGGAATGCAGAACAGAATCTACCTAACAATTATAGTCAAAGAACAATGAAATACAACAAACCAGTAATACCTGTTTACACATATAATATTCCTGAGGCTAGCACAGCTCTGTCTGAAGATGACAGGCAGATTATTTGCGGAATCTATTTATTTTGGACTAAGGAATTAAGACTACCTTTTAGAAAGATCCAGGATACTAGAAACATGCCTTATTTATTATTATTCTTTTGCAACCTTGTTCTATGCTGTCCCTAGGAAACATGAAATGATAGGCCCAAGGTATGCCTAGAGAGTTCAAAAACACTTTTGTCATAAATTCTAAAATCCAGTTCTGTATAGCACTGGACAGTTCATTTAACCTCAAGTGTCTTCATCTATAAAACCTGGATAATAAGACTTCTCCAGCCTCCTTCCTCTTGTGTAAGTCTCAAATAAGATAGGTAAAAGAAATTTATAAATGGTAAATTGATATACACATATATTTTATTACAGTTTGGAAAATGATTATCTAAGTATAGCTCTTAGGCTTTTGAAACTGGAAAAGAGACTGAATAGAATGTTCAGGCTAGTGGGTCAGACTTTTTGATATGTGGCTTGTGGCCTTATATCACAAAATATTAGTTAAAAATATACATATACCCCCCCTCAATAAGACTCTTTTTACCATTCCTCCAATATTTTCTTTTAGTGCCATCCAGGGTCCAAATTCTTCTTTGAGATCCTGATCTGTGTCAAGCTGGTGTAAATTGGACCTTTCCCAAATTTCACGAATAGTCCAAAGAGAAGTCCATTGGCATAGTGTTTAATCACCTCCACCAAAGCAAAATTTTACTTACATGGAAATGATTTCTCTATCTCCCCACAATCACTCTTTTCTCCATCTCTTGGTCTTTATCACCATTCACAGAGCTCTGAGTCAGCATCCAACAGTAAATGATGACCTGCCAAATCGTATCATTTCTGGCTTGGTGAAGGTGAAAGGAAATGTGAAGGAATTCACAGAGACAGCAGCCATATTCGAGGACGGCTCCAGGGAAGATAACATTGATGCTGTGATCTTTGCTACAGGCTATAGCTTTGACTTTCCTTTTCTTGACGATTCAGTGAAAGTGGTCAAAAACAAGATATCTTTGTACAAAAAGGTCTTCCCCCCTAACCTGGAAAAGCCAACTCTTGCAATCATAGGCTTAATCCAGCCTCTGGGAGCCATTATGCCTATTGCCGAGCTCCAAGGACGCTGGGCCACTCAAGTATTTAAAGGTAAGTAACCACGCAAACTGACTACTTAATTCTTAGTGGTATGTTTAGTTCTGTTTATGTACTTGCTTTTCAATAGCTAGAGACAGCATTATCTATGTATGTATATAATGGTGGCTAGCACGAATTTATTTTTTGAGTGACTCTAAGGTGGTAATTTCTAACCATGGACATACATCAGAATCACTTGGGAAATTTTTTCAAACTAGGCGTGCTTTGATCCTATACTAGTGATATTTTAATAGTTCCTGGGTAGCATAAAATCTTTGAAAAAAAATGTTTCTCAGGTGATTCCACTATGTGCTCCAGCCTACAACCCACCCATCTAGATTTTAGATAAATGGTCTGTATTTTTGAAGTAAAAGAATTTCATTTCCTTTAATTACAGATAGAGAGAATCAACTATAGAAATGCTTTAATGCTATGTCTCGCATGGCTGAATGAGCACGTGCTCTGGGGGTGGGCAGCTGCGGATTAGAAAATAAACAAAATGCTTTAATGCTATGTCTCGCACGGCTGAATGAGCACGTGCTCTGGGGGGGTGGGCAGCTGCGGATTAGAAAATAAACGAATGAGCACGTGCTCTGGGGGTGGGCAGCTGCGGATTAGAAAATAAACATAAACACACAAAGACATATATGTAGAGAAAAGTGAGGATTGGGTGGTTCATACTCCTCTGATGGAGGCAGCGGAAGCCCCAGACTATTCCCAGGTTTATTCTTTTAAAGGGCAGAAAAGCGGGGAAGGGAAGTGGAATGCAAAGCCAGTTGTTTTTAGATGTTAAGTGGTGGAAGATGCAAAGACACCTGGCACATGTAGTTCTATGTAAGTTTTCTCTTGTATTTGCAGGCCCATTCTGATTAACACGTGACTTCCTTTAGCCAATACTGTGCTCTGGAATTTTGGAACATAGAGGGAGCTAGCGTATTCACATGTTAGTTGTGTTCATTGCCTTGCAAATGACTGCCCATGGAACCGTGTTTCTACATGTGTCTAAAGGTCACCATGTTTGCTCAGATCTGGGCTGCTCCCTATGGTTTGGCTTGATTTCAGCCAAAAATTAAGACCGAGTTTGAGACAAGTCCAGAATGTAAAATACTCACTCACATTTTCACTTTCACCACTTAGGTCCTCTCTTTTAGTTTGGTTAAGAATATATGAGAAAAAAATACTTTGGGGTTTGGGATAGTAGGGTCAATATGAGTCAGCAGAATGTTATGGCTTCCAAAACTTAATTTAATTTAGCATCATTAACAAATTGTGATGTCCTAGAACATGACAATTATTCTCTATAGATGACAGATAACATCCAAAGACATATTTTAATATATATGTATTTTAATATTTGTTATTCCTTTCAGTAAGTATGTGATATCACAGTATAAGTATGTGTGTGTGTATGTTATTGTAAGTATGATTTGTACAAACATATTACCAAAACACTATTGAAACAGTAGGTCATTTTCAGTCTCCTTAACCCACTTAAATTCTTTTTTTTTTTTTGGAGAGGTTTTTTGCTATAGGGCGCGTGCGCTCGCCAGACAGACAGAGACAGAGAGATAGAAAGTGAGAAATCACCCCCCAGGGGGGATGGTCACGCTGCAATCCCTTCTACTCCATTCTCCTCCTGGGATCTTGGGCATGCATGCACACACGCCCGGCGTGAGTTTAAGCCACCGGGTCCAGGACGCGAACCGCGGTCGACCACGTGGGAGTTCAGCGACATAGCCATTACGCTAACTGCTGGTCCCAACCCACTTAAATTCTGCAACTACTTATATCTGCAACCATTTATGTGGCAAATTCTTTTAAACTTTCCCCTTAAGTACATCTGTCCCAAAGACATATTTTAAAAATGAAGTTGGAATGCACTAAATAAGGAGAGAGAGAATGGTTTAAGGGATTTGAAAATGTGCCATTTGAAGTACAACTGAAGAAACTGGATAAGTTTAGCCTGGAGAAGATAAAGTTCAGAGGAGATAGGAGAGCTCTCTCAAATATTCGACGGGATGGCCTATGGAAGAAGGATTAGATTTATTTAGCATAGCTTCAAAGGTTCTAATCTAGAACATAAACATGAAATCTTGAAGGTTGCACAATATCAGTTTTACACTTAAAAATATATATATATTTTCCTATCAGCCTATACTACTCTGAGATGGAATGGGCTGCCTCTGAAATTATGAGGAATCCAAGCTGAATAGGAAAAAGATGCCTAATGTCTGGATGGTCTTATGGGCAGAAGGTTATAGAGTAGATTCAAGCTTCAGAATAGAGAGAAATCAGATGGCCTTCATAGTTTATTTTTTTCTTTTAGAGAGATTTTTTTGCTTTAGGGCAAGTAGACTCACTAGAGAGACAGATAGAAAATTAAAACTCATCCCCCCCCTCACTGGGGAAATGACCATGCTGCAAATCCCTTCTCCTCCATCCTCTCAGGATTTTGGGCACACATGTACATGCCCATGGTATGAGTTTCAAGACACTGGGTCCAGGACTTGAACCACAGTCGGCCATGTGGGAGTCCAGCAACATAACCATTACACCATCTGCTGATCTCAACCGTCATAGGTGTTTTTTTTTTTTAAAAAAAAGAATCATTTTATTTAACTTTATTTATTTATTTATTTATTTATTTAAAAATTTGACCAGAGAGGAAACAGAGTGGGGGGCAGGGGAGCGAGTGAGCAAGTGAGAAAGCAAGCCGCCAGGTCTGGGACTTGAATTGCGGTCAGCCATGTGGGAGTCCAGCACCTTTAACCACCATGCCACCTGCCGGCTCTCCTTCATAGTTTTTTTTGGAGAGGTTTTTGCTATAGGGCGCATGCTCTCATCAGAAAGACAGAAAGAAACGGAGAGACAGAAAGGGAGAAATCACCCCCCAGGAAGATGGCCATGCCGCAATCCCTTCTCCCTCATCCTCCTCTCAGGGTCTTGGGCACGCACACACACGTGCCTGGCATGAGTTTAGGCTACTAGGTCCGGGACTCCACCTGCGGTTGACTACATGGGAGTCCAGTGACATAGCCATTACGCCAACTTCTGGTCCCGTCCCCTTCATAGTTTTATAAAGAAGAAATTATTTGATTCTATAGCTACTATAATAAAAATTTCTGTCATTATTAATGTTTAGATAAAATTATTCAGAGTTCTTGTTGGAATTATAGCTTTCTCCTCACTAGTGAAGATCTTCATGGTAGCAGAGGGGGAAAAAAAAAGAAGAAGAAAAAGCAGCAGCAGTGTGTTAAAACTGATAGATCAAAAATCTTTCCTAATTTTGCAAAATTTCTAATGTTTCTTAATTCCTTAAAATCCTGTTCAGTAGATCATGTACACCTGAAAGCACTGAACCAACAATCAAATGCAAGAATTCCATTAGGTTGTCTTTATTCTAACCATCTTAAATGGATTTTTTTTAAATTGGGGAATTAAATAAAGGGAGAAAGTTTCCATAAAATGGCCAACAGCATCTTTGTATACTATATATACTGGGGTTATTTCATGACTAAGTGAACTGTGAATAGGAACAGGGAAAAAGAGCATGTGGAAGAGTTTGCATTATGATTATGGATTAGAGGACTGTGGGAAAAATGTACAACAGTTCAGTTTCCTATGCAGCGGAAGCTAGTGCTAATTCCTCCAGTTTTCTTTGAATACTCAGAACTCTTCAGACAAGTTCCTATAACTTTATCAAACTTCCAATAGAAACCTTGAGTTTTTCATCATATCCATGGGCTTACGTGTCTACCTACCAAATTCTTGCCTTTCTCATTCCTGAATTCTGCCTTCACGGTGTCCATTACAAATAGTGTTGACTAGTTTCTCCTATTCTTTCATGTCTGCCCAACTCAGCCTGCCTCCATCTCTGGCCTGTCCTTCCCCTACCAAGTTGTTTTTTCCTCCTGCCTTTACTCTCTGGAGTTGTTCTTTTGTCAAGAAAATATTCCATCCTTTTCTAGAACATTGACCCTACTTCCTTGCCTTGTTGAAACCTAGGTTCTTTTTCCTTTGCCTCTTTTGCAGCTCTCACAAGTATTCTGCTCTCACTCAGCAACTTTCTTTCCTTGAAAACCATATCAAGTTCTGGGTCCAGCAGTTAACATAATGGCTATGTTGCTGGATTCCCACATAGTCAACCACGGTTCGAGTCCCGGACCCGGTGGCTTAAAACTCACGCCGGGCACGTGTGCATGTGTGCCCAAGATCTCAAGAAGACAATGGAGGAGAGGGGAATGCCCAAGAGCCCAAGAAGAGAATGGAGGAGAAGGGATTGCGGCATGGCCATCCCCCTGGGGAGTGATTTCTCACTTTCTGTCTCTCTGTCTGGCGAGCGCATGTGCCCTATAGCAAAAAGAAAAAAGAAAGAAAACCATATCAAGTGCTGCCAATTCTCTGGATTACAGAAGGTGGTATGTTAAAGTATGGCATTCAAGTCCCTCCACAAATTGGGAACAGTCTGCTTTTCCAGACTCATCTTTCACTAGTCTTTGTTATACATTGTACAATCTCCTAGATGCACTGGATGACTTACCCACTAATAGTCAAACACAGCAGGGACCCTCATACCCTGTGCTTTTGCTTCTGCAGTTCTTTTTACTATGCCTTTCCTTTAGGTCTTACTGTACAGAAATACCCTATGCATATAATTGCTCCCTCTCTTAGTAGAATATTGAAAGCTTTTAAAATGAAGGAATCAAATGTGGAGTTGCCTTTGTATTCAAAGCATAGCACATAAAAGATATCTAATAAATGTCTGTTCAAACAAATACCAGTTCAGCATTGAGATAAATGATGTTCGAAACTCTGTAGTAGAAACTTATTTGAGGATCTCAGCTTATGAACTACTTTACTCAATTTCTACTCATGATGAAAGACTGGGCTGGGCCGCCAGCTGGCATGGTGGCTGGATCCCACATAGCTGACTGCATGGTTTGAGTCCCAGACCTGGGGCCTTGAAAAACGTATAGGGCACGTGTGCACATGTGCCTAAAGTCCCAAGAGGATAGTGGAGAACAAGGGATTGCGGTGTGGTCATCCTCCCTAGGGGGTACTTTCTCACTTCCTCCCTCCCTCTCTCTCTCTCTCTCTCTGTCTCTTACTCTCTGGAGAGTACATGCACCCTATAGCAAAATGAAAAAAGAAAAGTTGGACTGGACTAGAACTGCAGAATGGCAGCCATATCTCTTCTCTCGTTATGTTTTCACTGAAATGTGCAAGGACAAATCAGGATTACACATATATAGTCTTCCTGAGAGAAGAATGAAAGGCATACTGTCACAGAGCTGTCATTTGAGCTCTCTTCCTTCTCACCTTGGCTTGGAAAAATTCCTGAATTTCAATTCCCCACTGTGTCCAACAACACTGTTCAGCTTACATTTACTGACCACTTAGTATGTACCAGGCCCTCAGGTGCTGGAGATACAAATATGGCCAACCAGAAAATGACTATCTTTATGGAACTCAGCGTCAAGCAAGTAAGGCAGACAAGAAAACAGACATATAATGTGTTTGTTTGTTCAGCAGATATTTACTGTATTCTGAACAGATGCTCCAACATCGATGTAGAGGTGGTGCTATGGAAGCAGTGGGTACTAAGCACTCATATCTTCTTTTTTGGAGAAGGAAAGTGAGAAATCACCCCCCGGGGGGATGGCCACACTGCAATTCCTTCTCCTCCATTGTCCTCTCAGGATCTTGGGCACGCATGCACACACGCCTGGTGTGAGTTTAAGCCACCAGGTCCGGGACTTGAACCATGGTCAGCTACATGGGAGTTCAGCAACATAGCCATTACGCTAACTGCTGGTCCAAAGCCTCTTTGTTATCAAGGGTTCAGGTACAGGTGTGTTCCCCCATTCCCATGCTCTTTTACTTTGTACCTAATTTTGCATGTGTTTTTAAGGCCATTTATCATTTCCTCATGTCCATATTACATTTCATTTCTCAACGGAAAGACAATGTTAGGAAGGAGGCAGGTATAAGCAGAGTAGGAGAAATAGCTTACAAAGACAAAGTGTCAATAGAATATGCCAAGTTAGAGATGCTAACATCATTGTACTGTGGTGGCGACAGGGTAAGATGATCAAGTGAATTGTTAACTCCCTTGAGTACAGAAACTATCCTGTATTTCTTTGAATTCTCCATAGCGTAGTCATTGTTAATTGGATTATTGTTCCAAAAAAAAAATTTATACTTAAACTTAAAATTTTTCTCTTTAGGACTAAAGACACTGCCCTCACAAAGTGAAATGATGTCAGAAATATCTAAGGCTCAAGAGGAAATGAAAAAAAGGTAAGAAATTTTCCCAATAAGATAGATAGGTGCTTTTTTCCTACTTATTTCTCTCTCTTTTAAAATTTATTTCTTCCATAAGCTAGAGAGACAGAAAGAAAAAAGAGAGAGCATTCCCAACAGGGTTCCAGTACTGTAATCCACCCCCAGGCTGCAGCCAGTCACGGGTCAAGGGCAAGAATGTCCCTAGCATACTCTGGTTCTCTGCACCCACAAGAGAGAACCTTTTTATGTGAGACTGCCTCACAGAGTGTTGTTTTTTTACCACAGTGTCACTTCTGGCCCCTCTATATTTTAGTAGGAGTATTATTGTACTACAGTTAGCTTTCTTCTGACAGCTTAAGGATTTAGATTATATTTTGGAAGAAAAGGAATTAATAGTTTGTGGCAAAAGGATGGCGAAAAAGCACTAGTAGTTTGACTATGGAAGTGAAAGGAGAAAAAAGCTTAAGAAAAGTGTTTAAAATTCTGTTTAAGGGGACCAGCAGATAGTGTAATGGTTATGTCGCTGGACTCCCACATGGCTGACAGTGGTTCAATTCTCAGACCTGGAGGCTTGAAATTCATGCCAGGTGCATGTGCATGTGTGCCCAAAATCCCAAGAGAACAAATGAGGAGAAAGGACTGTGGTGTGGCCATCCCCCTTAGGGGGTGATTTCTTACTTTTGTCTCTCCAGGAGTGCACGTGCCCTATAGCAAAAATCTCTTATTTTTTTTAAAGAATTCTTTTATTTATTTTATTTTATTATTTTATTTTATTTTTAATTTGACCAGAGAGGATTTTAATTTGACCAGAGAGGGACAGAATGGGGGGCGGGGAGGGAAAGTGAGAAAGTAAGCAGCCAGGTCTGTGACTCTAACTGCAGTAGGCCATGTGGGAGTTCAGTGCCCTTAACCACCATGCCACCTGCTGGCCCCCACAAAAAATCTCTCTCTAAAAAAAAAAAATCCTGTATTTAGGGCCTAAAAGTCAAACAAGAAAAAAATCCCATGGAGAGAAAATTAGGTGTATTCTTTTTGTGAGGATTACTTGAAATATTGGTAAAGCTGCCAAAGTGAGGAAGAGTGGCATTGAATCAGTGAGAGGTAGATATGGTCAAACTGCAAATGTGTAGGTTGATTTACAAATCTTCAATGACCACAATGCTGGCTGCCATCATGTTACAATACAGTTAGGTCACAGTGGCTTATGGCATGAATAGTCAGCACGATTTGTGAAAGTGGTAACATCAGCCAGCTGCTTAGTATTTTGGTGAATGGTAATTTAGGAGTCTGAATTTCAAAACCTGAACTAATCACTAGGTGTTTTTTATTTGGACAAAGTGCATGTTGATGTTAGTTGCCGAATTATTGTGGAAAAGTCAGAGACACAATCATTCTAGTTCTAAAGACTGATTTTCTTCAACTGAGTTTAATAGTATAACCCTCCTCTATCAGGAAGGAATAGAAAGTTTCTATTTCACCTTATTTTTCTTTCCAGGTGCTCATCTATTTTTCTCTTACCTTTCACTGCCAAATGTGTGTGATATATTCTTCAAATTCTTACTCTTTGCTCTCTCCTAAGCCCCTTGCATTGAAACTTCCATTCTTACTCTTCAAACTTCTCTCTTGAAGGTCATCCATGACCAATTTCATTTTCTTCCCTCTCACTACTGTATTTGTTACTTTGAAATATCTCTTCCTTCTTGGAATGCTTTCTTTCTTTTCTGGCACTGAATTATATTATTTCAACTTTACTCCTCTCTTTCCTTTGACTTATTTTTGTCTAACCACCTTCTGACTGTAAGCAGTACCCAAGGATATAATTTAACCTTCATTGAAGGTCAACTATGTTCTCATATTAAGTGTTTTTTTTGGGGGGGGAGGGGAAAGGTTTTTGCTATAGGGCGCGTGCGCTCACCAGAAAGAGACAGAGAGACAGAAAATGAGAAATCATCCCCCAGGGGGGATGGCTACACCACAACCCCTTCTCCTCCATTCTCCTCAGGATCTTGGGCATGCACGTACATGCTCCTGGCATGAGTTTAAACCACCAAGTCTGGGACTCAAATCACAGTGGACTACATGGGAGTCCAGCGACATAGCCATTACGCTAACTGCTGGTCCCACAATAAGTGTTTTTTAAGCATGAGCTTATTTAATCCTCATAACAATTCTACAATGCAGGAATTAGTGAATCTCTCTTGTGAAGCCATGAATACTACAATTCTTGACCTAGTACTTTAGGATAAATAAATGCATCCTTACAAGCTCTTGAGCCAATTATAACATCCATAAGGGAAAGCCGTCAAAGTATTTCCTATCTTGTCTTCTTTCCTAAACTCTAGTTCCATTTTGATAAAGTTCTGACCATCTGGCAGCAGCTCTGGAATTCCATCTCACTAGTTCTACCTGAAATGTATTTTTCTATCATTTTTTTTCCTATTTTTATTTTCTGATTTCTCAATCTCAATTAGCTTGACTTTTCTCCCACTTTCTTTCTATTCCACTGTTCTTTCCTTTTTAGAAAGTAAAACATGTAAATTTCCTCCCTAAAGTCCGTAGATCCTCAAATCTGCACTTGTAATCATTCCATTTGGCTCCACTTAGAGAGCCACTTCCTTTTGTAGGAAAAGTCATCCTCCTTATCCTTTCAGGATTTCAAATTAACATTGGCTCTGGGAAGTCCTGTTCTGTGAACCCCATCACTGCTGCCCTCATAAAATAATTGAGGCTCCCCAAATTAAGAATATTGTGGGACCAACCAGCAGATGGCGTAGTAATTGTGTTGCTGGACTCCCACATGGCTGGTGGCTTGAAAATCACACCAGGCACATGTGCTTGTGTACCCAAGATCCGAGGAGGGGAATAGAAGAGAAGGGATTGCAATGCTTCTATCCTCCCTTGGGGAGTTAAGTTCTCACTTTCCCTTTCACTGTCTCTGTCTCTCTCAGGCAAATGCACATATCTTATGGCAAAAAAAAAAAAAAAAAACCTCTTAAAAAAAGAGAGAATATTGGTCATTAGTTCTTTCTCATAACATCGGATCCTCTGTATCTGGATTCCCACCTCTGTATATCTATTCTTGTTTTCCATTACATGCTTCATCTGCTGCAGGTAATACTCACTGATAGCCATGCTCATGTTTATGCCCTTTCCTGCTTTATTCCTGTATGCTACCATCCACTGGCTTGTAACATATTCCTTCCCTTTGTCTTTACATCATGTCTGTATCTTTCATATCCTTCAAGGACCTATTCTAGCTCTTTAGCTACTTCCTCTCTACATTTCTATCTAGCAGTCTAAAACCACATCATTACTCAGAGTCGTATAATTTCTGCTTCCTGTATATCTGTTTTTTGTTTCCTTGTTTGCTTTTTAAAAGTTTTTTTCCATAAGTGTGTGTGTGTGTTTACTAGAGAGACAGTAAGAGGGAAAGTAAGAAACCACCGCCCAGGGGGATGGCCACACTACAGTCTCTTCTCCTCCATTTTCTTACCAGGGCTCTGGGCATACACATACATGAGCCCAGTGTATTTCAAGCTGCTGGACCCAAGACTCAAACAGTACTCAAATGTGGGAATCCAGCACCTCAACCACCATGTCACCTGCTGGTCCCCATGTATATCTTTTATCTCCTCCAGTAGATTATAAGATCCTTAAGGACAATGACAAATATCTTTCTTCTCTATTTTCCACAGCTTCTAGCTCAGTATTGAGTCAATAACAGGCACTGAGAAAGCACTGATCAATTGATTGATTGAACTGTTGATAGATCATGGCTTCTGTCTTTTCTACTTCAGGTATGTGGAAAGCCAACGTCATACCATTCAGGGAGACTATATAGAGACCATGGAAGAGATTGCTGATTTGGTGGGGGTCAGGCCCAATCTGCTGTCGCTGGCCTTCACTGACCCCAAGCTGGCATTATACTTATTCCTGGGACCCTGTACTCCAATCCAGTATCGTCTCCAGGGCCCTGGAAAATGGCATGGGGCTCGAAAAGCTATCCTTACCACAGAAGATCGTATCAGGAAGCCTATGATGACAAGAGCAATTGAAAAGAGTAATTCCAAAACTTCAGTAATGACAATGGGAAGGTTTATGCTGGCTGTTATTTTATTTGCTATAATTATGGCTTATTTTTAACAGTCCTGTTGTTATTGCCCTGGCTTTCATTGAGAATCTTGATGTCTTCGAAACCCTAGATTGAATGATTGTCACCTTCATAACATCCAGTAATCTTTCATTTTTTTTAAAAGCACCAATCCTCTATCTTCTTTGTCCTATAGTGAAATCATAGTTTTTCATTTTTATTGACTCATCTCCCTTCCTTTCATGACTCATTACTTTTTCCTTCCAGTAATCTCTAGAGTTGGGTACTCTTTATGTCCTTAGCATAGTTCTTGACAGGTGAAAGCTGTTTAATAATTTTTTCTTTAATCTCCTGGGAGCATAAACTGGTATCTGTGTAAGGAATGATTGAATCTGTGTAAATCTTCCTCTGATGGGATCGGTTTTACTATTAGAAGCCCAATTTTTGTTTGTTATAAATAGTATAATTGGGACCAGTGGGTGGTTAAGGCACTGGATTCCCACATGGCTAACCATGGTTTGCGTCTCAGACCTAGTGGTTGCTTTCTCACTTTCCCTCTCTCTCTGTCTCTCTGGTGAGTGCATTTGCCCTATAGCAAATTTAAAAATAAGAATAATTAATAATAATAAATTAAATAAAGAGTCTTTAAAAAAAAATAAATAGTATAACTAAATATGTTTCCTTAGAGATAAGAAGAATAATGATGTCATAATAGCTGTAGGTATCTAAGAAAAGATATGTAGATACTTCATTTTGTTCCATTTGGTATTCACTAGTGTACCTAATACCTGTTTGCTTTTACTCTTTTCTCTTAAGCAACAAATTATTTTCACAATAAAGAAACTATCTTCAACTTTTTAGGCTCATAAGTCATTTTAATAATCTAGCATAGGCCAAAAGGTTCAACTCGTTTGTGAAATTTGGTATTTTTTAATAAGCAGTCCTTTTTTTATCTTAGTTCCCATGTTAGGATCCAACAAAATTTTATCTTAGGAACTGTCATAGTAGCTTCTAGCCATTATAGTATGACCCCCCCCCCAAAAAAAAAGTTTATCTTCCTCCATCTTTTTTCTTAGTTTTTACTTCAATCACCGTATATGTTTAAAATAGAGAAAATAAATTTTCCCAGCATGAATACACTGTATGTTAATCCAGTCAAGGATATGACCATACATACGGTCATCAACAGATAATCTACCTTCACTCTTAACTTTCTCCAGATCACTCCCTCCTCACTTCCCAGGGGGCTAGCTAACAAGAATTTGAAGAGGTCATTTATGTGTTAAGTTAGAAATGATAATAACTAAATGTATGGGCATTCTGGTTTTACCTTTCTTTTTTTTTTAATGTTAACACTGTAGTTCTGAAAAACAGAGCAAATGAAATGGAAAGAAGGACTTGGTTTTACTTTCCAGTAAAGCTGATGGTTTTGTTTTCTCATTTGTGGTTTTGCTCTGTTGTTTCATGAACAAGTTAACTAACTGTTAACTGCCAGGCACACTGGACTTCATGAAGAATGATATTGGAAGTACCAGTCAACTGTATTCTCATAAATAGCTGTGGTACAATCTATTCATAAATTTTTGGATTGCTGCCTATTAATTAACAAAAGGATAAATTTGAACAGCTGAAAGAACAACATTAGAAAGTATCGTCTGTCCTAATACAAATATATGTAAGAGAATAAGAAATATGAGCCCTACAACTTCTTAATTACATAACTATTTGGACAACTGCCTGCCATTTCACTTCATTTACCTGGAGAAAAGTCCTTTGAGAATTAAGGCAGACAGATTCTGCATAACCAACTACACAGTTTAAGTTCCAGACCCTGTGGCTTGAAAAAATGCACTAGGTATATATGCAGGCATGCCCAAAATTCAAAGAGAAGGGATTATGCATGGCCATTCCCCCTGGAGGAGGGATGCTTTCTCACTTTCCCTTTCTCTCTGATGAGTGTATGTACCCTACAGCAAATTTTTTTTTAAGTGTATAATTCTAAATTCATTGATTCTCTCATACTACTTATAATATGTAAGGTTATAAAAGCATCATTGGCTGGGACTAGTGGGTGGCGTGCTGGTTAAGGCACTAGACACTCCCACATGGCAGACCACGGTTTGAATTCCGGACATGATGGCTTGCTTTCTCACTTTCCCTCTCTCTCTCTTTCTCTCTCTCTGGTTCTCTGGTCAAATTAAAGCAAATGAATGAATAAATAAAATTAAGTAAATAATTCTTTTTAAAAATAATTTAAAAGCCAAGTCCTCTTAAAATGAAAGGCACATTTTAAAAATATCATTGGCTAACTTCTAAACTAAGCTAAAAATAAGATGTTAATAGGTAACTGAACTTGAAACAACTCAATAAAAAAGTCCTGGTTACCAGTGAATGTGTGCTTAATATTTATTGACTCACCATATTGCTCCTTTATTTTTTTTAAAGAATTATTTCCTTTATATTATTTATCATTATTGTTATATTTTAGTTTGACCAGAGCGAGACACAGAGAGAAAAAGAAAGAGAGAGGAAGTGAAAAAGCAAACCGCCAGATACAGGACTTGAACTGTGGTCAGCCATGTGGGAATCCAGCGCCCTTAACCACCATGCCACCCTGCCAGCCCCCCATATTGCTCTTATAGTAAAAGGTTATATCATATGCCCAATTATATTAAATCTGATTACAAAAAAAAAAAAAAGTACTCTTGTAGTGCCAAAGACTAAAGAAGTGCTCAAAAAGCAAACTGAATGACATTTGTTAAAGGGGCACAAGAGCCAACTGAAATGAGTCCCACTTGCCAAGGTTGGTAATAATTTGAGCAATAAAATAACTAACCTAGTATTGGATTATGACATAAAATATATTTTAAAAAACCTTCATGAGTTCATATCACTGTAAATGAATCAGTAAAATGAATAAAGGGCATGTTTCCCATACACAATTCCAAGTAATTTATATAGATACTTTGCCCTCAAGGAGATAGAGCTTAACTCACTAATTTTTCTCTCTCTCTCTTTTTTTTTTTTTGCCCTGGGGCACATGAACGTGATAAGATAAAGAGAGAGAAACCAAGCAAATACCCCACCAACAGGACCTGGTCATGCTACAAGCCTTTTTCCTTTAATTCTCCAAAATTCATAACACTAACCTAATCATGAGAAAAATAGCAGACAGTCACAAATTAAAGGATATTATACCAAATACTTAACTAATACTCCTCAAAACTGTCCAGGTCATCAAAAACAAGGAAAAACCTGAGAAACTGTCAGAAAGGCCTAGTGATAACTAAATATAATATATGCTAGATGGGATCCTGTGACAAAAATGAAAATCAGGTTTTAACTAAATAAAATAGAATAAAGTATGGAACTCAGTTTTTTTAAACTGTCAAGGTCCTGAGAGATAGCAGAAGACAACTGACAGAAATTAGAGGAAACTATGGAGACATAACTAAATGCAACATGGGATTCTGAATTCAATCCTGGAACAGAATAATTGGAAAACTTAGTGAAATTTGAGTAAGGTCTGTATTCTAGTTAATAGTACTATATCAGTGTTAATCTCTTTATTATGATAATTGTCATAATTTTATGTGAATGTTAAATATAGGAAACCTGGGTAAAGGGTATATAAGAACTCTACTATTTTTGCAAATTTTCTGAAAGACTAAAATTATTTCAAAATAAAAAAAATTTTTTTTTGAGGACTAGAAGTTAAAAGAGCTGAATCCCCCGTGGTCAACCACACAGTTCAAGTCCCAGACCTGGTGGCTTGAAAAACATGCCCAGCATGTGTACATATGTGCCAAGATCCCTCCAAGATGGAGAAATAAAAGGGAATGGAATGCAGCATGACCATGCCCCATTAAGGGGTGTGCTTTCTTTCTCTCATTTTGTCTCTCTCTGGTGAATGTATGTACCCTCTAGCAATTTTTTTTTTTTAATTCAGGAGCTAGCTGGTGGCATGGTGGTTAAGGCAACTGGATCCCAAGTGGTAGATTGTGCAGTTCAAGTCCTGCATCCAGCAGCTTAAAAAACATGCTAGTGCATGTGCATGTGTCCCCAAAATCCTGAAAGGAGAATGAAAAAGGGATTAGGGCATGACTTTCCCTCATAGTGGTACTTTCTCACTTTTCTTCTCTCTCATTATCTTCATGTTTCTCCCCAGCAAGCTCATACCTCCAGCAAATTAAAAAAATAAAATAGTTCAGGCCAGCCCTGTGGCATGGTGGTTAAGACTGCTAGATCCTACATTATGGGAGGCTGTGCACCAGTGAGTCTGCTGAGGCTATTTTTCATGAGTCTCTTACTATTGCCATCTTAGGCTCAGAGAGCAAACAATTACAAAGGCCACAATTGGCTCCCCTTCAAAAACCTCAACCTCACCTTCAAAACCATACTCTGATTGGCCACTTCCCATAGCAAATCGGTGAGTTTAGAATATCTCAGATTTGCATATCCGGCACCTCATGATTGGTCCACAAAGCAACCAATCATAACCCACTTTTACTATCTTTCATTCAACCAATCACGGTCCACCAACATGTATATAACCATGATCCCTGGCCCATAATCGCCAGATGACCCTGAAGAGTTGTGACACCGCGTCGTCTCCGGACAACCCTGAGCTGTGCCGTGTTGTCTCCGGACGACCCTGAGCTGTGACACCGCGTCGTCGTCTCCAGACGACCATGAACACTGTGTCGTCTCTGTGTTACCCACAATAAAGAGATGACCCTGAAGAGACACTGCGTCATCTCCGTGCTGTGACAGTGTGCCGTTCATCCCGTCTCTCACTCCTTTCCTCAGGAAACCTGTTTGACTGTCCTGAGGGCCGGGACACTACATGGCTGACTTCACAGTTCAAATCCTGCACCCAGTGGCTTAAAAAACATGCTAGGTGAGTGTATCCAAAATCCCAAAAGGAGAGAGAAGTGGAGAAAAAAGGATTGTCATGTGACCATTCATCATCTGGTGATTTTCAACCTGACAAGCCCGGTCTCTAACCATGGTCGGTCATGTGGGAGTCCAGTGCCTTAACTACTACACCACCTGCTGGTCCCAGAAAAAAGTATTTTAAGAACAAACAAAAAAGATTCAATTTTTAAAAAATTACTAAAGTGGGACCAGAAGTTGGTGTAATGGCTATGTTACTGAACTCCCATATAGTCGACCACAGTTTGAGTCGAACACATCCCAGTTCCATACCACTCTTCACCCCTTCTCACATAATTTTCACAGTTCAAAAGCTGTTGATGGGCTTGTTCCAGGGTCTGGTGGTTCAGACAGCCAAATCCCACATAGCCAGCTTCACAGTACAAACCCCAGCTCTGGTGGCTTGAAAAACATGCCAGGTGCATGTGTGTATCCCAAATCCCAGAAAGGGTGAGGAAATGGAAGAGAAGGGATTATAGTGTGACCATGCCCTGTTGAGGATGCTTTCTCCCTCTCCTCTCTGTCTCTATCTGTGACAAGCTCAAGCTCATATACCTGCTGGCAAATTAAAAAAAAAAAAAGCTATTAGTACTAGCAGATAATAAAACACCTCAGGACAACTTGTAGGTCTGACAGACTGACAGAGCAGATATGTATTTAACTCTCCTTTTGGCAAAAATCAATGGTTCTCAAACTTTACCATGTGTCAGAATTACCCTGAGGGCCAAATATATAGATTACTAGGCTATGTGCCCAGAGTTTCTGATTCATTAAGTCTGGGGTAATGCCTGTGAATTTCAATCAAATGTCACATTCTGCTGCTGTTTCTGGTTCAAGTACCACATTTTAAGAGACACTGGTCCAGGCAAGAGTCTAAGACCAGTATTGACAACCACTAGTAAAAAACAGTATGTAGAAAGGGGTTAAAACATCAATAATATTTCCTAAGCCTCAAAAATTAAATTAACAGGGACCAGCAGTTAGCGTAATGGCTATGTCGCTGGACTCCCACGTAGTCGACCGCGGTTCGAGTCCCAGATCCGGTGGCTTAAACTCATGCCAGGCGCGTGTGCATGCGTGCCCAAGATTCTGAGAGGAGAAGGGATTGTGGCGTGGCCATCCCCCCTGGGGAGTGATTTCTCGCTTTCTGTCTCTATGTCTCTCTCTGTCTTTCTGGCAAGCGCACACTCCCTATAGCAAAAAACCTCTCCAAAAAAAATAATAAATAAATAAATTAACAATCAAAACTGACCAGAACGCAGGAGAACAAATCTTTTACAGAAAAATTCCAAGTAATTTATGTAAACCAGATTACATAATTTTAATGTTTTACCTCCTTGAATGGAAGTAAACCTGTAACTACTGATCTTTAGAAAGGCTGGCTTGCAGGGCTAGTAGGTGGCATGGTAGTTAAGATGCTGGACTCCCGCATGGTTGACAGCAGTTCAAGTCCTGGACTGAGGGACTTGAAAATCATGCCAGGTATATGTGCTTGCATGGCCAAAGCCCTGAGAGAAGACTGGAGGAAAAGGGATTGAGGCATGGCCATCCCCTCTGGGCGGTGATTGTTCACTTTCCCTTAGTGTCTTTTGTCTCTGGCTAGCACAAATATCCTATGGCAAAAAAAAAAAAAAAAGTCAGCTTGCAGGTTTGACTCCTGACTCCTGTGTAACATCTGAGAATTTAAATTTGAGAGTTCTTTTCATCCTAACTGATAAAGAGTACCTCAATGTCTGTAAATATTTATTTTGGGGAGGAATATCACAGAGGTAAACTACTGTCCTCATTATATCATGTCAAGGGTACATACTATTAATGACATTATTGACCTTCATCCCCTGGCTCAGTAGTATTTCTCAGTTTTTCCACTGTAAAGTTATTCTTTTTCCCCTCTTTCCATACTGTCTTTGAAAGAAGGTTGCTATGCTCAGCCTATACTTAGAGAGTGAATTGTTTCATGTCCTTGAGGACAGAGTGTTTATATAATTTTTGTTTTCAGAATTCTTCAGTATGGGAAGAATTAGTCATTTATTTGTTTATTCAATCAATATTTATATCAGTGTGGGTTTGTGGATATTTCTTTTATAACTTGATTTATAATCCAATACTGAATTATTTATTATTTAAATTTTCTCAGATATAAATACACAAGTATTTATTAGTATTTCTACTTATCCATCTTTACCTACATAAAGCTAAATAAGAATTCATACTGATTAACTCTCACCCAGGATTCAGTGATGACATGTGTAATACTCTCATTTGACAGAGAAAATTTATAACCAGAAAGATGAAGATAGTTGTCCTAAGTCAAACAATTTATAGTTGGCAGTCTATCTGTACCAAATCAATACTTATGTAACAATGATGTGTGTGTGTGTGTGTGTGTGTGTGTGTATATATATATATATATAATTTGTATATGCATATGTATGTATAATCTAAAAGTGCTTTATCAATAAATATTAATTAAGATGCTAATTTAGATACCAATCCCAAGTCTATACTTTTGGGGAAGGACATTATCAGTAAATATTTAGTTCTAAGGGTGACTAAAGATCATGCCAATTTGGAGTCATAGTGATTCCTTAGAGATTTTGAGAGCAAGATTCTTAGAGCAGGGGCTGCTTGGTGTAGCCCCAACAAGCATTAGGCCCTTAATCAAGGTTTGTTGAGCTATTTGGACTCTACATACCATTTCAAGACCTATTGGCTTAATATTTAACATGAGCCACATTTATAAAATGGGATATGATCATTGTTCTAACTACCTTCACAGGGTGGCTTGGAGGACCACATGATATAATTTATATGCAAATCCTTTGGGATCTAAAAGGCAGTATTAATTACTAGAGTATAGGGAAAAATTCTACACCTTTGAATTGAGTCTCTCTTCCTTTGGATAGGCAGTACAGATGACCTTCACTGCCACTTCTCAGCCTATATAATAGTTATACAAAATAAAATCAATGGTATTTGTTTTTAAAATACCTAGTTTAAGGCCAGCAGGTGGTGTGGAGGTTAAGGCACTAAATACTACATGGCCAACTGCGTGGTTTGTCCTAGATCTGGCAGCTTGAAAATCATCCCAGGCGTGTGTGCTTGTGTGGCAAAAATACCAAGAGGAGACTGGAGACAGGACTGAAGTATGGCCATCCATCCAGGGGTTGATTTCTCATTTTCTCTCTCTGTCTCTGTCTATAGAGAGCACACATGACCCTACAGCAAAACTAGAAAACAAAAGAAACAAAAAAAAAAACCCTAAGTTTATCTGATGGTTGAGTAGTCTTTTTTGTGTATACACTTCTTTCCTCTTGCTAAAGTTTTGTTAAATTTATTTTTATATAATTTTCAAACAATAAAACCTTTTTAGTGAGTTTTGACAAATATTAACCCCACTACCATCAAGATATAGAACTGCTCCATACCCTCCTCCCCAATATTCCTTCGTGAATCTTTGTAGTTCCCCTACCCCCAGTCCCTGGAAAAACTAATCTGTTTTCTGACCCTGTAGTCTTGCTTTTTTCAGAATGTCATATAAATGGTTTCTGTCTTCTTTCACTGCCCAAAATGCATTTGAGATTCATCTGTAACTGTTGCATGTATGCAAAGTTATTCCCTCTTATTGCTGAGTAGTATTCCATTTATAGCTAAACCACATTTTGATTATTGATTCACCAGGTGAAGGACATTTGTGTTTTTTCCATTTTGGATTGAATATGAATAAAGCCACATACTTTGTATAAATAAAATTTGTATACATGTTTTTGTGTGAACCTGTTTTCATTTCATTTGAATAAATATCTAGGAGTGGGAATACCAGGTTGCATGATTAAGCGTACATTTTAACTTTATTAAAAATGACCAGATTGTTAGATTGTTTATTGAAATAGAACCATCAAGATCAGATGTCCACCCTTGATCATAAATAGGGAAATGACAATGGAAATATAAGCCTCCAGTTGCCTAATCTAACCTGTCATCTAGGTCTGTAAAATCAATATATTCTTCTCCCATTCCTATCTTCTCACTTTACAGAGGAAGCAGGACATCTTTGGCAGTGTGCATGTAAAGTTACAAGTGAGGCCCTTCACACTTTGTTATTTTCTCGTTAATCAGAATGATTTGGAGGCAAGTGGCAATCATATCCTAGGGAACAGCAGGAAAACCTCCACCAATTATTTTGCTTACTACCACCTACTTTTCCTTTTCTCCAGGAGAAAGAGCATTGGAATGACAGAAACAAATGTAAAGGTAACAATTATAATGGCGTTGGTTCAGAAGATTTTGTTTCTTTACCTGAGTTTAAGGAAAAAAATAAGGAATTTGGGACTGGAGAATTCTTCGTACAGTGTCAAATTACTTTTGCTCTGTGTCTAAAACATGCAGTATTTAGGACCAGCAGTTAGCGTGATGGCTGTGTCGCTGGACTCCCATGTAGTCAACCGCGGTTCAAGTCCTGGACCCGGTGGCTTAAACTCACGCCAGGTGCATGTACGTGTGTGCCCAAGATCCCGAGAGGAGAATGGAGGAGAGAGGACTGTGTTGTGGCCATCCCCTCTGGGGGTGATTTCTCGCTTTCTGTCTCTCTGTCTCTCTCTGTCTTTCCAGCAAGTGCACGCGCCCAATTAAAACAAAAACAAAAAAATCTCTCCAAAACAAAACAAAACAAAAAATATGCAGTATTCAAAGAAGACTTTCATTAACTGTTGAATGACATAAATGCTCTTAGAGCAGAACAGTGTCATGGGTGATCTCCCAAAGCAAAAAATCGTAATGTCATTTCCATTTACTTTACAGTTTATTTCTCTCCTAAATTAAGATTTCCATTGCCACTCCTAAACTTATTCAACAATTGTAAGAAAACTAGGCACAAAGAAGATATTATTTGGCATGAAGAAACCACACCAGGGTCAGAAAACTGAATAGTACACAAATCAAGGTTTAATGTGTATTCCTTCTAGAGCCTTGCTTCAGAGTCTTATGGAAAGGAAGCAAAGAATGGGGGGGGGGGGGAGGGACTAAGGTAGGAATAACCAAAAAGGAGGTGCCCAGAGCAGTGGAGATTTTGGAAGGATGAGCAAGAGGGTGCAATAAAATTGTACCTTATTTTCCATTTTCCATAAACAATCTTGTTTTAAGAACTAGAGAATAAGTTTATAATGGGAAGAACAAAGAATGGGAGAACAGTAGATCTGTTGTATTTGAGTGAATTTTTTTAACCTTAAGATACTGTTTATTTCACATGTACTGTTTATTTCTCATGTATATTTTTGTCTCCCCACCATTTCTTTGTCTGACCACCACTACTACTGTTTCCTATCATAACATTCCAAGCAGAGGGTGGAATTCCATTTTTTTAAAAAAAAATAATTATTTTATTTAACTTTATTTATTTTTACTTATTTTAATTTGACCAGAGAGAGACAGAGCAAGTGCAAGAGAGCAAGAGAGAGAGAAAGAGGAAAAGTGAGAAAGCAAGCCTCAGGGTCTAGGGCTCAAACTGTGGTTGGCCATGTGAGAGTCCAGTGCCCTTAAATACCATGCCACCTGCCAGCCCCAGAATCCCATCTTTAAAAACTAAACAGGTGAGGCCAGCAGTGATATGGTAGTTGAGGCACTGAACTCCCACATGGCCAACCGTGGTTCAAGTCCCAGACCTGATGGCTTGCTTTCTCTTTGGTCAAATTAAATAATAATGATAATGATAATAAATAGAATTAAACGATTCTTAAAAAAAACTAAACAGGCATTTTGGACAACACATTCTTGGCAATAGAATCTGGACAACAGTTCTCAAACATGGTAGGGAAAATTCTTACTCTTCATTATAAAAAGAATAAGCCAGATATCAATTGTTAAGGAAATAAGACAGGTAATTTTAACAAACTGTTTAAACTAGTTTCTTAAAGAGACTTCCTCCACTCCCAGAGATTTTGAATAGCCTCCTGGTCAATCATCTGGAAGCAATTCTTCATGTAATTGGTGAACTTGGCATTGGCTTTGACAAGGGAACCACTTTTTTCTATACTTGTTTGCTTTAATGTCTTCTTCATAACTAGATCCTTTTGGTGTTTTAAGGTTTTTCTTTTTTTCCTGTTTTTTGAACAATTCTTGACCTTTTGATTTTGGTGTTGATGGTTTTGAGTCTTTTCCATTCTGATTTGACTTCTGTATGTTTTTGTCAGGAGTGTCTTGTATAGATTTCTTCCCTGGAGATTTTTCTTCTGTTTCTGCATCTTCAAAGTTATTATCATCTTCATCATCTTTATCTTTGTCGTCATCTTCGTCAGCAGCAAGTTTTACTTTTTTCTGTGGATCCTTGCTACCACCTCCAGGGGCAGATCACTTTCTAGATATACTAAGAGTTTCACATCTTCCTCCTCTGACTCTGCATCTTTCTCCACAGCTAAGTACTGTCCAATAATATGCACAGGCCCTGAACCGGTGGCGTTATTTCAAAGCTCCCACGGGCTTTTCAGGCATTTTAGACATTTTCAGTGTTGCCAGAGTTATTTTGATTTAATTGGACTGGCTTCATAATTCATTGCCTCTGCTTCAACAATGTGCAATTCATCCTTTGTATCAGTCCCTAAACTGACCAGTCTTGTAGATAATTGGTGTTCATTTTCATCATTATCCACCTTAAAGTCATCATTTTTGTTGGCCATTAGTCCATAACTGAAAAGATAGTTCAGGGGCCCCAGGGCGCTTACATCCATGCTACCTTCCATTAGGTGGTGACACTCACTTAGGCAGGAGAGTAGGTAAACAGAAATAAACACAGCACCAGAGAATAGCCACAATGACTTCAGGGTTAAGTGAACTTTTAACTTGGTATACAGTATAAAAAACAAACTTTTCAAGAAATAGAGCTGCTTATTTGGACAAGGTGGCCTGTGTGACTGTGGTTCCCAATTACTGTCTATGGTTAAGCCTAAGTGTCATACATATCTTGTTAAAAATGTAGTAAACTGGGGACCAGCAGTTAGCGTAATGGCTATGTCGCTGGACTCCCACGTAGTCGACCGCAGTCCGGGTCCCGGACCCAGTGTCTTAAACTCCCGCCGGGCACGCGTGCGTGCCCAAGATCCCGAGAGGAGAATGGAGAGGAGATTGCAGCGTGGCCATCCCCTCTGGAGGGTGATTTCTCGCTTTCTGTCTGTCTCTCTCTGTCTGGCGAGCGCACACGCCCTATAGCAAAAAAAAACCTCTCCAAAAAAACTGTACACCCTTCATTTTGCAAATCTTTATTAAATACTCTGTACAGGTGCATGCAGAATATGAAAAAAAGAATTAAATCTGTTCCCTGTCAGTTGTCAAAGCAGTGCTTCTTACATTATAATGTCTTTTTTTTTTTTTTTTTGCTATAGGGCACATGCACTCTCCAGACAGACAGACAGAAAGCGAGAAATCACCTCTCCCCCGCCCCCACTGCAATCCCTTCTCCTCCATTCTCCTCTTGGGATCTTGGGCATGTAGACCTGATTCTGTACGCCAAGGGTGGGGCCAGAGATCCTGCATTTTTAAGGAGCTCCCAGGTGATGCCAATACTGCTGGTCTGAGTAGCACATGCTGAATGACAGAGGTTTCTAGTAAGGAATGAGACATGCATAATTATAACACAGAATAACAATTCCAAGTAAATATCTTTAAGTTCCATTAATTATCATAAAAATCTGGTTGCCTGGGGTGGGAGGGAAGCTAAGCATACAGAAAACAAGAAATGGAAGATCATCTGCTGACAATAACATGTTTGTTGATGCGCTTGATTGAGACAATATAGTGTACTCTGGATGGAAAAATTTCATTTTGTATGTTGTAACGATGTACAGTGAATGAACGGAAATAAATTGGAAAAAAAATCTGGTTGCCTCCCAATCCAAGCACTCTTTGCCCTTTTTATACCTTTAGAATTCCTTCTGATGTGTTTGTTGTTGCTGTTTTTTGAATTTTATCTTCATTTCTTAAGTTTTGTCTCCTGAGGCTACTCACTGCAGATGCTGTTTCTAAGCCTAAAAAGAGCCGTCTCCTTTTCCTGAAGACTAGTCCTTCACTAATTTGTCAGGTCTAGCTCCTCATCGCTCCTCTTCCCTGGGACAGAAGTCGGGTGGGCTGACTGCTCTGTCATTGTCGCTCCCCACAACGCAGAATATTAGCTTCCAGCAATTACCACTACTTCCTACTGCCTCGAGTTGGAAGTCCCCCTAGGAACCCGCACTCCAGGTCCCTGTTAACAAAGACGCTGCCTAGAAAATGTTTTGGCGCACCTGATGCTCGATGAGGAGAACGAGAAGAAACTCGCGCCGCGGCTCCCGGCGCAGAGCACCCGAGCGCGAGGGGGTGGTGCAGCAGCGTCTCCGAAGGAACAGCCCCAACCCCCCGCTGCACAGACGACGGGCGCGGTCTCGGCAGGCGAGGGCGGGCGTGCGGGGCGTGCGGGGCGCCCTCGCCTGGCGCTGCGGGCTCGCGCTGCTGCCCACCATCGAGGCGGCGGCGGCTAGA
>NW_006204105.1:236355-260166 GCF_000334495.1 Tupaia belangeri chinensis
GGAGCGCCCCGGCTCCAAGGCTGCACGCGCGGAGGGCGCCGGCGGCCATGCCCCGGGCAAGGAGCACAAGATCATGGTGGGGAGCACGGACGACCCCAGCGTCTTCAGCCTGCCGGACTCCAAGGTAAGTACCCGGGCTCCCAGCGGGTGGCGGTGCTGCCGCCGGCTTGTTTTCCCCGGCCTCCTCCCTGCCTTGCTTCTTTCTCAGCATGGTCAACTGGCTACCGTTTTGTTTTTTTTTTTAATTAAAGGGGTTTTCCGGAGACGGAGGTGTTAGGTGGTAATTCCTCAGGCGGTGCTGGCCCAAAATAGGATAGAGGCGGAGTTCCTGTATTCCAGTTTCTGACTATAATGTGTTGGCCACGTTTTTTAGGATGAGAACGAGAGACCCCTCCCTTATGCCCTCCTCCTCATCCTTACTTCTCCTAACCTGGGCGGGTGTTCTCTTCTAGAAAGTTGCTGAATGTGAAGGTTGAAACGCTGATGGGAAACCAGAATACAGGTCGCCTGAGCTGCTGACCGTAGGTGACAGTTTCTCACATTTGCTCCGAGGTGGTGTTAACGGATGGGAGAGTCTCGACCTGCGTTGTGATGTCCTTGGTTCTTTGGGTCCAGATCAACTAAAATTAGAGATCTGTCCCTAGGCGCAAAATGAAACCGCAACCACGAATGAAGTAGATAGAAAAGATTTAATAGGAAAGAGAGGAAAGGAAAGAAAGGAAGTACACCCAAAAAAGATTCTTGGGCGGGCAGATTGCCAGATGGCAACCACGCTTGGTACTAGTTAACCGTTATTTTTATTACTAGAGGTCATGAATATTCATTAATGGGGGGGTCCGTTAAGCTGCCTGTGTTCTTCCTTTAAATTTGAATCCACACCTTCTTTCCCTGCACCTGTGCACCTTCCTCACAGGTAAAGAATGAGGAACTTGATCACCTAGTTGCACTCGCCTAATGTAAGCCAGGTTGCCCCAATTAGACTGCCCAATTAGTCCATCGCCCTAATGGGAATTAAGGCATTGACCCAAATGTTTGCTTAGGTCTTTTTGATAAGAGAAAAATCTAGGAATCATCTCTGTGCGCTTCCCTCAGGCCTCAAGGAAGGAAGATGGCAAATTGTCTCTCCCTCCTGGCGCCTGAGCTAGATGAGCCTTTCGCTTTTCTCTTAGGGCTGCCTGCTCATGACTGACTCACTGTCTATCACAGTGGCTACATGAATTTCTTTTTTTCTGAGAACAAATATGTGTCAATATCATTTTTGTCCGTCTAGGAGCCTCGTGCTTCCGAGATCCTTTTCCCCTTCGGCATGGCTGTGAGCACCATCCACTTGCTTATTTGAATACTCTCTCCTACTCACCCTCATCTTGTATTTTATAATAGAGGCCCTCAAGTAAGAGAGCAAATTATTCTAGGACTTCTCCCATCCCCCATATGCTTTAGAATGCTGTCAGGGACAAAGACAGCCCACATTTGCCCTGAAGACCTTGCTCTCAATTCCAAGAACTTGTTTTTTTTTTTTTAATTCCAAGGACTTTCAGGAAGTGGGCAATTTGTGTTTTCCTTACCCAAAGAAAGAACAGGTGAATTAGATGGCCCTGTGATACCATACTAATATTTCTAATCACTTTGAGAGCTGCCTGCAGCATTAAATACGTTTAATTCCTCCAGATGGTCTGGCTAGGATAAAATAGAAAATCTGAGGGCTTGAGGAGATTGAGGTGTGTTTGGTATTTCTTCATCACCTCCCACCAAACTTAAGCCTTAGAGAATAAATCAGGTATTACCACATTGGTAGCACATGACATTTGGATTCTGTGATTTATTTTCATAGATTCCAGCTGAGAACATAATCACAGAGAGTGAAGTGAGTGACTAAAAGGAGCATTTCTTGGGATTTCTTCTCCATTCCTTTCTTCTCCCTCCCACTTCAGGACTTCACCCTCATCATTTGGGGTGTCTACAGCCATCTGTATTTACTTCTTCAAAGCTTACTCAAGGTGATCTGCCTTGTAGTTTTTACTGTTTCCTGCATTGATGACTCAGGATATAAGTATAGTGTTATTTGTCGACAGTGACTGCTAACTGGTGTCCTGAGTAAAAGCCAGGTTGCTCTGTCGGAATTGGAATCTATTTTGGTTATTCTTTCTCACTACACTCTTACCATTCATGAAATAAGAGAATTGGTGTATATACTTTCCAACGTCTCATCCAAATCTTAACTATTTTAGTTCTCAACCTAACTTTCACTTTTTAAATATTGTCAAACTATAGTGATTGTTTTGCTGGCTACTTAACTTGGAGTAAATAATCTTTCTGCTAATCAGTTTTATTCATTCCTACTACAAACATGGCATGAGTGGAAGGGCTTTCCTCCAAAGGTAGGCATATTAATAGTTGGTAGCTTTCTAACTCTAACGTGAAAATGCTATCATAAAAGTAACAGAGAACAGTGGTAGTGGGGCCTACATTACTTCAAATGCCAGCCTTTTTCAGTGAACTAGTTCAGTAGTTTTCAGTTCTGTTTGCACATTAGAATCATTTCATTTTCAAGTACTTTATGAAAAAGTTGAAACATTTACAAAATAGGGAGGACAGTATTGTAAACTCCTTCTCAGTCATCCAGGTTAAATAATGATTAAATCATGAATGAACCTATGTCATATATCCCAATAAGCTATCCCTTCCACCAGTTGTTTTGAAGTTCCAGATATAATATTCTATATTATTTTATTTGGAATATTTTAGGATGAGCCTCTAAAGGTGAGTTTTTTTTTTTTTTTTAATTTGAATACATAATCATAGTATAATTCTCTGGAAAACTTTTTTAAAATAGATTCTCAGATCCTAAAAATCAGAATCCAAGGGTTATTCTTAGGAATATATAAACATTTCTGTAATTTTAATACAAAACATCTGTCAAAGAGTGCATCGCTTTGAGAATACGAAGGCCAAGGTTTTCTCTTAAGCCAGTTCTTTACATAACATGAAATTCTCCAGTTCCCTTTCTCCGTTTACTTTGGACTAAGCTGTTACTGATGTCTCATACTATAGTTTTGAGGAATACTGAGAGATAGTATGGAAGGTAAACTCCTTCAACCATTTTGTAAAGAAAGTTCAAATGAATAAGCAAGTCATTTTTTTTTTCTAGTCCACATTATAGTATTTGGTAATATTTTGGCTTAATATTGTACAATCTTATTTACTGTTTACCAGTGTCATTTAATCTGACTTAAAGCAGGAGTCAACAGATTTTCTGTAAAGGGCAGGAGTCACAGCCACTCAATTCTGTCACTGTAGCGTGAAAGCAGCTATAGCTAACAGGTAAGCAAATGATAATGGTTTTCAGTAAAACCTTATAAAGCCATAGGGCTCATTGGCTATTGTTTGCTAACACCTGTCCAAAAGGAAGGCAATGAGAAAAAACTAAGGAGTTTTTGCTTGCTTGTTTGCCTGTTTGTTTTCAGAATCCTACAAACTTCATTTGATAATGGAACTGCTTTTGTTAAAGGAAGCTGTCCTTGATCTCTTGTTACTTTAGACTCCGCTAGAATATTCACCTTTTCTCCTGAAATAATTAGTTGAAATTTGGCATAGGCTAATTATTCAGATTTTATAACTACATTTCAGTTTTTTTAAAAAAAATCAGTGATCTGGTTTTGTTGTTAGGTTTTTGGCATAGGGCTCTTGGCTCTCTACTCATTGGAGTGGGACAGAGAGAGACAGTGACAGGGAAGATAGAAATCACTCCCTGGTGGGATGGCCTTCTCTTCCAATCTCCTCTTGGGATTTTGGGCACACATGCACTTGGCACCCAGCGTGATTTTCAAGCTACTAGAACCGGGACTTGAACCATGGCTGACTACATGGAAGTCCAGCACTTGTAAACACCACACCACCTCCCGGCCCCTGGCTTTTGATTTTTTTTTTTTTAAGAGGTTTTTTGCTATAGGGCCTGTGTGCTCACCAGAAAGAGAGAGACAGAGATATAGAAAGCGAGAAATCACCCCCCCCCCGGGGGGGGGATGGCCACACAGCAATCCCTTCTCCTCCATTCTCCTCTCGGGATATTGGGCACACATGCACATGCGCCTGGTGTGAGTTTAAGCCACTGGGTTCAGGACTCGAACCACGGTTGACTACATGGGAGTTCAGCAACATAGCCATTATGCTAACTGCTGGCCCCTGGCTTACGAATTTTTAATGTCTCTTTTTGTAACCTATTTGCTAAAATAGAATTTATGAAAGAAAAACTTATGGATGTTGGTATCACTAAACTTTTTTTATACCTGATTATAAAGGGCTGTTTATAAATATGAAATATGAAAAATATATGACCGACTATGAAAATATATAGCTGACTTTATATTTTGTAGAGCCGTACTTTATATATTTCTTCTCTTAAGAGAGACTCAGAGGCATATCCTAGTGGCCTGCCTACGAGTTCAACTGGTAATAGGGAGCAGGGTTTGGTGTTATTTTTCAAGGGCGATCCTAAGACTGAAAGGGTGGGTGATGTGTGCAGACTTAGAAATTAGGTTATGATGTAGGCAGTACTCAAGCATAAGCAATTTGACCACTTTTGTTCCTAGATGAGATTTTTTATTTTTAAATTTGTTTTAGTTTGTTCAAAATTCGATTTCATTGCTGACTCTTAGGGCTTATATCCTTAATCAAAGCCTAGTACCCCTCTAGGAGGAGAGTGACCTTTTTAGAATTCAGGGGTCACAGTTTATTCTAGGGATGATGTACTCCTTCTTACAGCTCCCTGGGGACAAAGAGTTTGTATCATGGCAGCAGGATTTGGAGGACTCCGTAAAGCCCACACAACAGGCCCGGCCCACTGTTATCCGCTGGTCTGAAGGAGGCAAGGAGGTCTTCATATCTGGGTCCTTCAACAATTGGAGCACCAAGATTCCACTGATTAAGAGGTGAAGACAAATGTCTTATTCAGTCTACAGGGCCCAGGAGCAGAGACCTGATTTCCTTTCTCAGAAAAAAGGCCTGACTGGACTACTTTCTCTACCTGCTAAGGACTCTCTCTGGAGCATGACCTTTTTTGTGACCACTTTCTGTATCTGTGGTATTTTTTTTTTTAAACCTCATAGTGGATCAGAGATATTTCACCACTATATCATCATCATCTTAGAGAGTTAGGACAGCTTTGTGGGTACATTCCTTAGCACTGTGTTATACGTGTCCTTTCTATGCGGGGGAAAGTCTTCCCTAAGTGACCAAATCCTGTTACTCCGACTACACTAAAACAAAACACATTGTAAAGTTCTAGGCAGTGATGGTATTTGTTGCTTATAAAGCAATACTGACTTGTTTAAACAGTGGTCAGAGTGGCCATTTGTATGGTAGGTTGTTTTCCAGAAAAGACTTACTAAAATATAGAGAGTACCTTGAGGCACTTCTGTATCTTGAACCTGCCCGTTATTTATACTTTTGAGGAATCTATTCTTCTGAAAGTAGTTGTACTAACGTGAACCATTTTACAGGATCAGTGTTTCTCTTACTCTTTTTCAGTTATTGGTTGAGAACTAAAGTTGAGGGGCGTGCAAATTATAGATGCAAGGTGATATAGAAAAGGAAAATGGGCTTGTAAATTATTTTTACACTAAGGGGATATAATGGGTAGGAATATAATTGGCCTGTCTGACTTTGAATTTTCTTCTCTAGCCATAATGACTTTGTTGCCATCTTGGACTTACCAGAGGGAGAGCACCAATACAAGTTCTTTGTGGATGGACAGTGGGTTCATGATCCGTCAGAGGTAAGACCTCCAAGGGTAGCCATCAACCTAGCAGTCTCATTTTAGCTGTCATTGCTGTCCAGATTGATGGGTAACAGCTCCCTACCCTGGAGGCATTCTCTCTTGATAACAGATGGAAGTGCTGAGTATAGTCATTTTTAGCTTTAAATTAAAGAGGTTTGATTGGAAAAGATGGATTTGGGAAGGGCATTCAGTAATTTTTCTTTTACCTTTTTAAATTTTATTTTATATATTCAATCACATTATTTAACTTACAAAGTGAAATATTTCAACATGTGAACATTTCTCCCTAGTCGAGTTGATAAAACTATAAAATATCTTCAACAGATAATACCACATTTCTTTGTCCCATTAATGCTTAAGCCTCTCTATTTTTCTTCTAAATGTCCTTCCTCAGACCCTACTCTTTCACACACACTTTATCTGGTATTTATATCCATTTACTGTGTTTCTGTATCCTTTAGTCCATCAGTTTCAGTCATACAGTGCAGACACTCAGTATATATTCAGGAGGACATATACAATGTCTCTCCTTCATAGCCTGACTTGTTTTACTCAGCAGTAAATCTTCCATATTCTTCCACTTTCTGTCAAAAGCCAGGGTTTTGTTGTTTTATGGCTGAATAGTATTCCATAGAGTATATGTGCCACAGTTTTTCAATCTATTCAGTAATTTTTCTATTCCCTGTTTCAGCCTGTGGTTACCAGTCAACTTGGGACAATTAACAATTTGATTCAGGTCAAGAAATCTGATTTTGAAGTGTTTGATGCGTTAAAGCTAGATTCTATGGAAAGCTCTGAGACATCTTGTCGAGGTAATTTTGTAAGATTTGCCTTGTATCTTTCTTGTAATGCATGCTCTTTCTCAAAGGCAATTTTGTTTTTCCATTTCTCTGCAGGAATTTGAACCTGAATCTTGTCTTGTAAACATTTATGTCCCCTTTGCAGCAAAACACATCTTAGTCTGGTATATTTTATTTCAAACTTTTTTTTTTTTTTTTTACTAGTTTCAACAGTAAGACATTTGTTTTGCATTGCAACCCAGTACATGGGCCTGTGTGCACATATACAAACAAAGAGACACATGTACACTAAGACAAGTCCTGTGGTACAATTTTCACCTTTATTGCAAAATTAATATAATTGATTACGTATTCTGTTTTATTTTTTATAACCCACTAATGGGCTATAACTTAGAGTTTGAAAAGCTATTTCTAGGTTGGCCCTCATTCCCTGCTTCATTTCATCCCTGGAAACCACAAATCTATTTTCTGTTTTTATAGATTTGCTTACTTTGAACATATCATTAAAATGGAATCATACAACATGTGTTTTGTGTCTGGCTTTTTTTTTACTTAGCATGATATTTTTAGGCTTTATTCACATTGTCACGTGTATTAGTAGTTTGCTCTTTTTTATGGCTGAATGAAATTCCATTGTATGGACATGTGATTTTGTTTATCTGTGTATTAATTAATAGATTTGGATTGTCTTCACTTATTGATTATTATACATAATCCTGTTATGAACATTTATGTACAAGTTTTGTATGGACATGTGTTTTCATTTGTCTTGGATATATAAAGATATATGCTCCTGTTTGGGTCAGCCAGTGGCATGGTGGTTAAAGTGGCTGGAGAGGGAGAAATGGGAGAAGGGAATGTGTGATCAGCCTTGTAGGGTGTGCCTTCTCACTTTCTTTTTTTCTTTTTCTTTTTTTTTTTTAATTTAAATTTATTTATTTACATTCTGTCACTTTCTCTTTCTCTCTCCTGTGAAGAGCTGGGACCATAGGCATGCACTACCATGGACTAGGGGTCAACCTGGGCTTCTCATGCGGTTTCAACCCATGGAGCAGCAGCATCCAATGTACACTACTTTTTTTTTTTTTTTTTTTTAAAAAAAAAAAGATATTGTCTATCTTTTTTCATATAGCCAACCCAGTGGATATGAAGCAGTGCTGTGGTTTTATTTTGCATTTCTCTAATGACTACTGCGTATATTTTGTCCTTTTTGCTGCAATCATTGTTATGGCTTAGAGTTTATGATCTTTCTTGTTGGTCAGGTAGAAGGAGAAACCAAATCATTTCATATCATTTGAAAGATTACAAGGCAGCTTCATATTCATCATTGTGTTTGCCTTTAAAATCATTATCAAATAGGGCAAAGATTATTTTATTTTTTTACAATAGGATGTATGTACTTGCTGGAGAGAGACAGATGGTAGGGGGATGAGAAAGCACCCCCTGGGGGATGGCTACACCACAGTCCCTTCTCCCTTCTCCTCTTGGGATTTTTGGGCACAGAAGCACATATGCCTGGTGTATTTTTCAAGCTGCTAGGTCTAGGACTCCAACCGTGTATTTAACCATGTAGGATCCAGCTGTCTTAACCACCATACCACTGACTGGCCCAGTTACTTTATGTATGATGAAACTGACCATATTGAAGGAATTTCACCAAGATCATATAACCAAATAATTGTCTTTGACCCCTCATTTCTTCCTCTCTCTAAATTATGTTGCCACATTTAGGAACGTCATGGTTATGTCCAAAGTAATTCACTCTTCCTTTGGTTATCTTGCAGTTACAGTCCCAACAGGTCATAAGTTTATGATCTATGGCTTTTCCATATTTAACATTAGATGCCATGCATTAATAGCTTTTTCCATGCATTCTTACTGATTCTCTAACTGTTCCTCTTATTTTTATTAATATCTTTCAGACCTTTCCAGCTCACCCCCAGGGCCTTATGGTCAAGAAATGTATGTATTTCGATCTGAAGAGAGATTCAAATCTCCACCCATCCTTCCTCCTCACTTACTCCAAGTTATTCTTAACAAGGACACTAATATTTCTGTGAGTATCCTAGAGTATAGCTGGGTCATCTAGGGGATCTCGCAGACCATTTAGGCCAAAGTTCAGTGATCCTAGAGGGATTATTACAAAGAAGTATTGAAATTTTAAAACATGTATATCAATATAATTATAGATTTATTTCCCCAGGGCTGAATTGTGGCCTCTGTGTGGCCTCATAGTTGTCTCCTGGTCCTAATAAAATCAGGACCATTGCTAATTTGCTCAAACCCATTTCTGGGATGTCTAGTCCAACACAAGATAGGGAGTACTTATCATTTGGGAATATACAAAGGAATTAAAGAAATTTGGGACCAGCAGTTAGTGTAATGGCTGTGTCGCTGGACTCCCACGTAATCGACAACGGTTCGAGTCCCAGACTTGGTGACTTAAACTCACGCCGGGCCCGTGTGCGTGCGTTCCGAGAGGAGAACGGAGGAGAAGAGATTGTGGCGTGACCATCCCCCCTGGAGGGTGATTTCTCGCTTTCTGACTCTCTGTCTCTCTCTCTCTCTTTCTGGCGAGCGCACATGCCCTATAGCAAAAATCTATAGTTTAATCTCTTCAAGCTGTGTGATTCCTACTGAGATTATCTTTCCCTCTTAACACAAATCTTCCTTTTATATTATTAGCTGTAGTAAGGAAGATCAGTACTTGTTGAAGCTTAGGGTTTCTGTCTGGACTGAGATTTTGCCTAATTTTGTGTAATGGAAATGTATTGGTATACACCAATACAATGAGTATATACTAGTGTAGGTGCATAATTTAAAAGAGGTAATGTGTTGTAGTTTCGAGTTTCTTAATCCCAAAGGGCTCTGAGAAGAAGTTAGCTGTTTGGTGTGTTTGTGCATTTAATTCCAGTTAGTCATTTGCTTCTTTCCTTTAGTGCGACCCAGCCTTACTCCCTGAGCCCAACCATGTTATGCTGAACCATCTCTATGCCTTGTCCATTAAGGTAAGTGGTGGCCCTGGCTCCTTACAGAGCCCCTGAAATGTGAGTGGAGGGCTAACACATGTTCTCTTGTGATTTCTTGCTCTGCAGTTTCATTGAGGATAAAGCTGGTAGAAATGGTCAAATTATGGAACTTTCTTTAACTAGTCAGTTTTTATTTTTTTAAAGACTAATTTTACTAGTATCATTATTACTATTTTTAAATTTGCTATAAGGCATGTGCACTCACCAGAAAGAGAGAGAGAGAAGAGAGAGAGAGAGAAAGCAAGCCTCCAGGTCCAGTACTTGAACTTCAGAGCCTTGTGTGAGCCCAGTGCCTTAAACCACTATGTCACCTGCTGGCCCCTAGTTGCTTGTTTTTAAGTCTCAGTCTATCTGTGCATTCTGACCAGCTGAATTGCTCTGCAATTGAATGGAATTCTTCCTTCTCAGTTTCTTTTTGGGTGACTGGAACCTCTATGCCACCTATTTATTTACATAAGTTTGAGTTCATAGTCATAGGCTTTGATTTGTAGAAAAAGATTTAGTAGTGTACATTGGATGCTGCTGCTCCATGGGTTGAAACCGCATGAGAAGCCCAGGTTGATCCCTAGTCCATGGTAGTGCATGCCTATGGTGCCAGCTCTTCAGGAGGCTGCGACAAAGACTGTAAGCTTCTGCCCAGCATGGGCAGTGTGGTGAGACCCTGCCCAAGAGAGCAGGGCGAAAAGCCTCAGACAGCAGTCCCAGCTACTCTGGAGAATGAAGCAGGAGGGTCCTGTCATAGCAAGACACTATTGAAAAAAAAACAAACCAAACAAATAAAATGCACACACACACAGAAAGCAGGTTTAGCTGCCAATTCAAAGAATGCTTAAATATAATACTAAGGCTTCTTCTTTCTCAAAGGTGGCATTGAGCTACCTTCAGGTGCCTCATTCATCAAGTGCTTAAATCTTTCCTATGTAAAGGAGGAATGTGACCAGACTTGCCCTGTCCTCTGCAGTTCTCTGGTTCTCCTTGGTTTCTCTGCTACTGACGAACCTGTACTGAAAAATAGCCATTCTGTTCTGTCTAGTCATTTGTTTGCTGTTTGATTCTTGGAATCAAGAATTTATATCTCTGGGTGGTTCTCAAGTGAGACTGATCATTATGAGAATTACCTGGGGAAGGGTGTGAATTCTGCAGCTCCATCTCCAAGGACTCTGAATAAGTGATTATAGGATGGGCCCAGTCATTTTTTTCTTAAGCTGCTTATATTTCTTAGATGTACTGCTTAATTAGGGAACTCACTGATAGAGTGATATGATATGATATGACTTGACAGTAACAGATTATATTATAGTAGTATATTACTGAATTTAATTTTTTGTTTGTTTTAGATTTGCTATAGGGCATATGCTTTCACCATAGAGAGAAAGAGAGAGAGAGAAAGTGAGACTGTGAGGGATGGCCACACCCTTCTCTATTCTCCTCTTGAGAAATTTTGAGCATGAAGGCACATATGCCTGGCATGTTTTTCAAGCCATTGTGTGTTTTTCAAGCTGCAGGGTCCGGGACTTAAATCATGTCGTTGGCCATGTAGGATCCAGGCACCCTCACTACCATACCACCTGGCTGGCCTTGAATTTAATTTTTATAATACCCTTGTGGGGTAAGTATTATTTTTAACCCATTATTTACAAATAAAGAAACTAAGGCCGAAAGAGGGTAAAATTACCAGAATATACCGGAGACAAGACTAAAGTCCAGTCCTCCTAATCCCATATTCTTTCCTATGTATCATTGTGCCAGGTCTCTTCAACTATGTCTTTTTCTCACCAACTAATTTCTGCAACCCTTTCCTGGTGTTTAATATTTTACCTGCCTTGCCCCAGTCATGTTTAGCTGTGTATCAAATACTCTGATAACAGGAAGTTACCTGAGAAGTATTTATTGTAGATACTACAGTGTAGGGGAAGTTTCTGAATTATATTTGCTTGGGTTCTTTAGGTCTGACTCAGTTTTGCCTCCTATAACTGCTCAGTGGTTCTTAGTTGATATCCACAGACCTGTCATCTCCTCCTATGGTACAGCCATGGCCTGTTACAGGCTGGGAAGTGGTACCTCATGTCTTCTCACTGGGACTGACCTGGATAAAAGTCCTGATGGTTCAGCTTGGCTTTGACCCATTCATTTCTCTTTAGTTGTTTAGGCTATTTGGAGATGATCCATTGAATTGAATGTCTTTCTAAGGAGAATTTTGGTATTCACTTTATTCAAAGATACAGGGAATTCCTGAGTTCTTGCTAGATAAGGGAAGACTTTTTTGAGTTAATCTCTGATATTAATGGGAAGTTAGATCTGCATGGGACTTGGGAAGAGTTTTTCAGAAGAATAATTTCCTGTTCTCCTCATTGTATTTATGACTTATGTCTAGAAATGATATATTTTGTTTTCTTTGCTAGTTTTAAGCCCAGTATTAGAATTTGAAGTGGAGAAGAAAGTGAGACAAAAGGCTGGTATTTCTTCAGCACCTTTTATTTGTAAAGTATAGTTCAAGGTATTCTCTAGTAATTATCAAAGCCACCTCAGTGAAAGGGGTTATTCTTTGTAACAATGAGGAGAAAAGACAAAGCCATTGTGGCCAGCCCATGATGTGGTTAAGGTAGCTGGATCTTACATGACCTATTGGTTTGAGTCCCAGACCTGGTGTCCTGAGAAACACATCAGGGTAGGACCAGCAGTTAGTGTAATGGCTATGTCACTGGACTCCCGTGTAGTTGACCATGGTTCGAATCCTGGACCCGGTGCCTTATACTCACGCTGGGCGTGTGTGCGTGCATGCCTAAGATCCCGAGAGGAGAATGGAGAAGGGATTGCGGTGTGGCCATCCCCCCTGAGGGGTGATTTCTCACTTTCTGTCTCTCTGTCACTCTCTATCTTTCTGGTGAGCATACGCACCCTATAGCAAAAACCTCTAAAAAAGAAAAGAAAAAACACAACATATCAGGGTGCATATGTGTGCGACTCAAAATTGCAAGGAGAGAGAGATGGAGAAGGGATTGTGGCATTACCATCCCCATAGGGAGTGTGTTCTTAATCTTTCTCCCTCTGTCTCTCTCTGACCCAGGTAAAAGTCTTGATTATTGTGGTTTATCCCAGCTCTCTGATGAGTGCACGTGCTGTCTGGCAAATTAAAAACAAACAAACAAAAACTTAGAAGTATTAAATAGATTATTCAAGGCCACCAATAGAATATTAATAGAAGTCAGAGTTAGAACTGAGGCTGATTTTACTCCAGAATGAACTTTTTTTGATTATATGAAACAGTCTTTCTTAAGAGCAAATGACTATGAAGGACAGATGATGACTGGGAAGAGCTGCCTTCCATCTGAACAGATGAATGAGATGCATGTATATCTTTCCCTTGCAGGACAGTGTGATGGTCCTCAGTGCAACCCATCGCTACAAGAAGAAATATGTCACTACTCTGCTGTACAAGCCCATCTGAGGGGATCCCTTCTCACCCCTAAGGATTCAGGAGAAGCATCTCCCTTACGTTTCTGGACTGAACCAGTCTTCCCTGAGACTGGAAGGCTGATTTGCTTTGAGGCTGATAAGTGTGTTTCATAGCCTCTGAGTAGGATGTTCTGCTTTTGCATTTGATTGCAGATGAGAGCTTTATGAGTTCATTGAATTTATTTTAAGAAAAAAGAATATATTTATACATGAAAGAAAGATCCATGGAAGTCTCCCAGCCCTAGCTAGATATATTCTGTCTACCTGTGGGTACTCACCAAGACTCATTTGGGGGAGATAGGAGAACTGACAAAATGAGTATATAGGACTTTTTTTCTTTCCTAAAATGAAAGAACAGGATACTCTTAGGATCTTTGTTGGGCAGAGGTTCTATCACTCCTATCTTGGCCCTCCAGGGGATGCTCTTTCTCTAGACTGTGACCCTTCTTACAGGGACAGCTTTTCCTTTCCTGCATGGGTTCTCTGTATTCCAGAGTATGTGGCACAATTTGTCCTTTTTATATGCTGTCATATGGCCCACAAGAACCCTCTTACCTCGCATTTCATATTTTCTCTTAATTAGCCTCTTTCTGGTAATACCTGACGCCTCCCTAACACAAAACTCTCTGAGCAAGTGACCCCCTTGAAAAGTGGTGTGGGACCTGCCCTAGCCATCTTGGAGATGAGGACTGCCAGAAGGCTTCTTTTTAGATCAGCCCAGGCCCAGCTCACTTTGTTACTGCTTGTTTTAACTTCTATTAGAGAAAATGCAGCTCAGCATTATATAAAAGGCAGAATGCGGATCTACCTTTTTGTTTCATTTTAGTGCCAAAGTTTGGTTGTATTGGCACATTCCCTTAGGTATTCTCACTTGGCCTGGCTTTGCTTCTGTCTGTTCTTTCTCAGTGCACACAGCTCTGAAGGTAGGAGTAGAACCAAGGAATACTCGCATGTCTTTTATCCTTGAAAAAGATTGTGCCTGTATTGTTCCTTAATTTAAAAACGCCTTTCATCATTCTTAGGAGACTGTATTGGAACACTTCGGGCTCTAGATAAATGGTTCTTCAGATTTTCTTCTCTATTCTAGTCTTCTACAATCTTATGTTAATATGGCCAACCCTATGTACATTATTACACTAAACAGTGCTCCAGACACAAGTTTATTCAGGGTCATTTGATGTGCCTAAAGGGTTTCCTCAATTAATGTTAGGCCAACAAGCAAGAAGGTGTCACTATTGTTCACGTCATGAAAAGTATCACTCTTTACACTTAGTCTTAACAAGATCATTTTGTTCTTCTGCCTCTTCTTTTGAAGTGTTTGTTGAAGTGTTGTCACTGATTTTCATTTGTAAATGAGTAGATAAACTACTCTTAAAGACAAAGCACTTTTTCTCCAAATATCTGTGGCTTTTCCATTTTACAGATAAATGCAAGTCAAACATTCAACACTGAAGGAGGTCACACTGCTGATTGAGACTTTTTGACTGCTAAGATGAGACAAGCCACATCAAAAGGGTACCTACAGGTCAGTTTAGTTACCTCCTATCTTACCCATGCAAAGCTAGCAACACAGATGTCTTTGGGTTGTAGACCTCTGGGATCCCAGGTATGAGGCATTAGGTTTGGGGTTGTTTTGCTCAGTAAGTGCTTTGGTGGTTGATTGCTAAGGTCAATCCAAGGAACCTTTTGTAGGAAAGCAAAAGGCTACTGTGGAGACCCTTTTATGACCCCAACCACTTTTTGAATGGTTTGCCATTTAAAATATTCAGGTCAAATCCTAGTCTGCCAACTTTCAGGATCTGAAAAGTCTTTAGAATTTTGTTTCTATCCAATACCTTTTCATTAAGTAGGCTACTTAGGAGGATACAGAATCCTGGTTGTTGCATGGAGGGTTTTGCTGTGTTTATATTTCATATCAGCAGTATTAAAATGTAATTGTTTATGTATTAAGTATTTATTTCACACAGATGTATCAGAGTAGGGAGGAAAAGATATGTCTTCAATTTCTTGTGCCAGAGGCTCCTGTGAATTGGGTATGGGTATATTGAATCTGGAAATGTGCAAAGAGTGTCAGGTCCCCAAGTTCTGAGGTTATATCTCAGCCAGATATTAAATGAGAGTCCCCAGCAGGTTTGGATAAGAGGGACTGGTAAAGAGTCATTTGACGTCATCGATCTAAACTGTTAATACATCTAAGACCTTGAGAATCCTAATCTCGTTCCCCCCCATCCCCCCAAGGAACTGTTCTACAGAAGATGTAGGACAGAAAATAGCCCCGAATACAACTAATTTATCCTTTTACATTGGGTAGTTGAAAGGATATTTTATTTTATGCAGAAAAGAGTTTGGCAGATTTTGAAAATTCACAGTGACGTCAAAGGAAAAATTTTTTCATTCCTCCCATCTTCTCCTCCCACCCCCATAAGAGTTTCACAAAGTCAAAGCTGATCAGGTAAGAAAATATCTCTTTAGGAGACCTGACCCTTAAATAATTGTAAGATGGTTTTGGGATTGTGAGGAAAAGAAAGAAGAGTGACTGAGCTGAGGAGTGATTTTAGGAAAATAAAATCTCAGAACTGAGAAAATCAGCTTTTTGAAAAAATTAGGCATAACATGATGTCCTTTGAGCTCGTTGTATAAAATTAGCAGTATGTAAATTGTCATCTTTTTGTCTCTTGTTCCCGTCCTTTACCATTTTCTTCATATTCTGTTTTAACTTACGTCTTGGGTGGATTGCATCAGAGCCTCAATCAAACATTACGTAAAATACTTAAGTCAGTCATCTCACTGGAATGGAGACCTTCCACACCAGGGTTGTTAGCTTGTTTTAAGTTTGAACCACTGTAGGCAGCACCTCAGGGGAATACCTAACCTCAATAGTGTTGCTTTTTAAAAAGATGGTAGAGAAACTCTGTAAACAGTTCAAAAGACATCACTGAGAGGATCCTGCAAACCCAGACCCACTCACTTGCCTGTGATTATTTCTGATCTTTTGTAGATCTAATGTTTCTGACATAAGTCCTCTCAGTACTCCATGTTTTCTCTTAAAATGAAGTCTAAGTATGGAAAAAAGTGATACCTCCAGGCTGGGTTTATAGTAACCCAGAATATAAATGAAGGAATCAAACTTATGATAGAATTCCCTGCTCTTAATTGGGGAAATAGGGCTTTCAAATTTTTTGACCTCAACTAAAATGATATGCAACAGTCTATTTGTGTGTTTGAAATATGTTCTGTTCTCAGAGATTTTTACATCCTCACGGTTCAGTGATTTGGGGCATGAGCTTAGTGGATATACAGTTTGTTCCTGTGTTATTTTGACTCATCCTGAAAGTCAAGTCCTTGCAGTCTTCTGCCAGGGACTGTTGACTCCATTTACCCATGGGAGGAGGACCTGGGATGGGGAAGAGTTAGAGTCTCAAAATGTTGTGGATTTAGGCATTTGTCTTTCCTTAAGTGCCAATCATAACTGGAGATTGAAACACTGTTTTCTGCCATGAAACCAAGCTTTTGGAAGAAAATGCAAAGCCTTTGTAAAATTATATGAAAGAAGCAAGAAAAGAAAACCTCAAATCTGTTACTTGTAGAATCCAATTCTTAGCAATGCAATCCCTCTAGGATTCTAAGATGGACTTTGTCTTGTTATGTTTTTCTCACTTCTGCTTTGGAGTGAATAAGCTTTACAATAGGGTGGGCGCCACCACGCCCTGGAGTGAATAAGCTTTGTTAAAAACTAAATTTATTTATTCCAATATCAGTTGGAATTGATGAATTGTGTATAGCACCTTTTTCAGTAAGATTAGTGCTGAATACTGAACGCTTCATGGATTTGACACATGTCAGGTTTAATGGACAAGGGACACCTATATTAAGTGTTATAGTAGGTATTGATTATCCTACTTTTCTTTTCCCCTCTACAGAACATGTTCCCTACCCAGCTTGTGGTTTTAGGACTGCAAATCTCACGTTACTGATTAGTCCTAATCTCTGCACTGGGTACCATAAATGAGATTTATTTGTATTTAGATATATTGGAAGATGTTGGTCGGAATTACACTGAAGTATTTTGAATGAGTGCAGCTCTACGTCCATCATACAGGGAGGATGAGAATATAACTAGAAGGAAATTAAATATGTGAAAGTCCTCCTTTAAATGGTGCTTTTTGTAACCTTTAAATCTGAGGAACAGAGCTGCTTTTCAACTTTTCACAGAGGAGTGGCATACAAGTAAGGATTTGAAACCACCTTCTCTACATGTATTTGTCACTGAACCCTGACACTTCTGAAGATTATATGATGTAACACATACAAAAATTTTTTTTTCATAAAACTCTTTAATAAAAGTATTATATAGCAATAATATCTGAGTCATTTATTGTTTACCGAATATATATTATCAGGTTCTTTCTGCCATGGTAGTTTCAGGACCTAAAGAATGTAAACTGCCAGATAAGCACATTGAACAAAGGAAGAAGGCATAATGTCAGAGACACAAGTGATGTCATTCTATCTACCACTGTTCCTTTGCTTTTTGTTTCAGGCTGTGCAAACGTTAACTACAGGAAGGCAAACTCAGCCAGTGATTTGATTTCAGCATTTTCTCTGAACTGAGTGCCCATTTTGCTTTTATCTTGTGCTAGATTAGTTGAGATCTTAGACCAAGGATTCCATCCCTGGCTCCACGTTCATATCATCTACAGAGATCCTATAACATTGACGTTCAGTTTGCTTCCTCTACCCCAATTAAATGGAAATCTCTGGTATGGCATCTAATCATCTATAATTTTTTAGTTCCTAGGTGATTCTAATATATATGTTTGGTTGAGGACCTCTATTCTGGACTCCATCTGTGGTAACAGGTTATGTATTTCATTCTGATAGCAGATCACTTCAGATGCCCTTTTCAGGGGTATGATTTATGATTATAATATGATTTTCATTTTACACAGGGCTCGCTTGTGTACTTGCTCACTCTCTTTGTATATATATGTGTGTGTGTGCACACGCGCGTGGGTGTGTGTATGTAGTCAGAGATGAATATGTTTGCCAGAGAGAGTATACACACCAGCACCCTTGAATGGGGCAAGGTCATGCTGCAATCTTTTTCTTTATTCATTAGAATTTTTAAGTTTGTTTATTTCTTTCATGAGAGAGACAAGCATTCTCAACAGGGTCTCGTTTCATTCTAATCCCCAGCCTTTCCTAGCCAGCCAGAAACATGGGCATATGTGTATGTCCAATGTGTATAGGCCAACTAGGAACCAAACCATTGGGCTATTCCTTATGGCTTCCACCATTCCAAAGCATTGCCCTGCTACTGTACTTCTGTGACTTAGCCAAGTTGAACTTAAGGGAGAGAAGAGAACGATGATATAGAAGTGACCAGAATGTGAGAATAGGAGAGTTAATGAAGGGATGGAGATGTAGGACAGAAGGACATGTAAGGAACAAATGTAATAGAAGAAATGACTGAAACAGTTAACTTCAAACCCCAATAGCAGGTCTAAAGATTGCCTGCAGACTAGAGGTGGAGAGTGGTGGATATGGAGGATATGATGAGGACTCAGTTTCTACAAGAATGGGTCTCCTAAACATGTGCTGTGGTCACTGAAACAACAAAATGACACCAGACATTGTGTTATGATCCATAGTAAGGATTAAATTACAGGCATTCTTTTGCTGATTTCTTTCAGGAACAGAGATTTGTTTCTGTCTCTTTAACCAATTACTAATCTGAAAATTTCAAACTCATCTATAACCCACAACCTCCATTTCCATATGTTCCACCTTTTGAGCCATGCTGCAACACTCCTTATTCTGACTGACAACTCTCCTGCTCTCAAAACCATTAAAAAGGAACCACTGTATCTCAGCACCCCCCAGAAAAAACATGGTTGCTTTTCTCTGGGTCTGGTCACTCAATTTCATGCTTAGTAATAAACTGCATCAATGATTAAAAAAAAACAAACAAACAAACAAAAAAACACCAGAACTCTGTCAGGACCTAAACATGCATTTTCATGTGCTTCCTCTAAAGCATTTTTTTCTGGCCCACTTGACTTGGATTCTTTTGCATATCCGTTCCAACAGCCTCTTCTCCCCTGCATTGACAATTACCTATGACACAGGTGGTTTAGGGACATCACAGATCTTTCCCTCTCCCCACTGCTCTGGCCACTGTGGTTACTGTTCATTTAGGAACACATATGCAGGCCTGGAATACCACCTGCCTTTACCTGACACAACTGGCTCCAGGGCACTTAGGTTGGCTGAAAATAAATTACTCTATGCTCCCATACAAGTTATTCTTCAAGCACTCAGTTGTACTCCAGAGAATTGAGAGTTCTCCCTTTTCATTTTTCTTCCTAGGTAGGAAGGTTGAGTTCTTTATTAAAGATCAGAAGACCTAAAGTTAATATACTATATGATACCTTAAAAATCAGAGTAGGTTTTCATATACTTCTCTACTTCTGAACTCACTTTTCTTTACTACAGCTTTCAAAGCCCCTTTTTCTATTAATGGCTTATGATGAGAACATCACGTAAGGATATTGAGCACCTACAAGAATCTTGGAGAATACTGCAGATTTGTATACCTGGATCTTGTAGTGGAGAGTGGGTTGGTTCTCACTCCAGACTAATACTCAAAACTATCATCCTTCTGGTGCTGTCTCCACAGTGCAGTAGTTAAGTGTTGTGCATAGGGAACCAGATTTCACATGGGCAACTACAGCACAAAACCCAGCCCCAGCATCTTGAAAACACTGTGTGTGTGTGTATACGCATGCCCCAAATCCTGATGGGGTGGAGAAATGCAGAAAAAGGATTGTGGAGAAATCATAGCATCTGGAAAACTGAGTTTCCAGACTGGTAAATTGGAACATGGTGCACAGAACTTGGAGGGTTTTGTATCAGCCATAGAGAACAATTAGCCCAAGATGAAATTCTTATGGTAAGCAGACTTAGCCAAACTGAACTTTCTTTTATTTTTTAAAAGTTTTTGCTGTAGGGCATTTGCGCTTGCCAGGGGGAAGAGAGAGAGTGAGAGGGAAAGTGAGAAATCACTCCCTGGGGAGATGGCCATGCTGCAATCCCTTTTTTATTCTGGAACTTTGGGCACATATGCACACACACCTGGTGTGTCCAGGACTTGAACTGCAGTTGAAAAGTGAGAGACCAATGCCTTAACCACTGTGCCACCTCCTGGCCCCCCAAGTTGAACTATCTTAAGGGTTAGAAGAGAATAATAAAGATGTCTACCTACCAATTCCTAGAATTCAGGACTATGTTAGGTTATGTGCTGAAGGGAAACTAAAATTGCAGATGGAATCATAGTTGCAAAGCAGCTGACTTTGAGATGAGGAAATTACCCTGATTTATTTCATTGGATGCAACCTAATAAGCGAAAGAGGGAGGTTAGAGTAATGTGACATGATGAGAAGTTGACCTGTTGATGCTGGCTTTGAAGTTTGAAAAAGAGGACCATGAGCCAAGGAGTATGGGTAGCCTCTAGAAATTGGAAAAGGCAAGAAAATTGATTCTCTCCTAGAGCCTCCAGGAGCACAGATGACTATTTCATTGAGACCCATTTTGAACTTATAAAGTAAAAAAGTGTAAGATAATAAATTTGTGTTGTTTGTAAGCCACTAAATCTGTTGTAATTTGTCATTACAGTGATGGGAAACCAATACAACACTGCTGTGGCCTCCTTTATTGTCTTAAATGTAAGAGCAATTGTTTCCAAATAACAACTGCATCCCAGAACAAAGCTTGGGAATATTTATAAATAGACAAAAGTAACCTGCACCAAGTAAGATGAAATTCACCATTTCTTATAGGCAATAAAAAATTTACATGGCATTTAAAGAGGAAAAATCAAATCATAATGAGAAATCAGTTGACATTGATTCAGTGTGGAGGGCATTGCATATGGAAGCCATCTTGAGACCTATCTGCCATCTTAGAAGCCTTAGGCTTCACTTCCTCACTGAGCAAACCATGTCTCAGAAATCATGTGACCAACTGTTCCTAGGCAATGGGAGATCCACATCAATGATTGGCTCATACTATTGTATCTCTTTTCGGGCAACCAATTGGTGCCCACCAGCCTGCATATAAAGCACAGTTTGCTCTGCAATAAACGAAGACTTGATCAGCACCTCGTTTGGTCTCCACTCTGTATATGTCTGTGGGAGTTCTGTGAGCCTGTGTATGTGTGGGTCCCCTTTTTCACCATCCTCACCCAGGTACCCGTTCGACTGTCCTGCGGGCTGGGGCAATTCAGAACTGACACAAAAGATAGAAATAGCAGAAAATAAATACTAAAAGTTAGTGAAATTGTATTCTCTATGTTCAAAAGGATGAGGGAAAAACTGAACATGTTAAATAGAGGTGATATATACAAGAGACCTTCAAAAGCTTTGTGGAAAATGGAATTAAAAGATAAAAAATATAAACTATTTCTCAACATGAACTCTTATCAAGTTCAAGAAACATTTGTAAGCAGTGATACTGCCATTTATTCCACTCTAAAGAACTTTAGATACTGGATTTTTTTTTTTTTTTAAGATTTTTATCATAGAGTGTATGCACTTACCAGAGAGACAGACAGAGAGTTACAGGGAAAGTGAGAAATCAGCCCTCCAGAGGGATAGCCATGCCGCAAACCCTTCTCTCCCATTCTCCTGGGATTTGGGGCATGCGCGCACATGTTCCCAGCATGATTTTCAAGCCACCAGGTCCAGGACTTGAACTGCAGTCATCTATGTGGCAGTCCAGGACCTTAACATGCCACCCACTGGTCTGAGGTCCTGGGAATTTAATCATGTCAATTCAATCTTTTATATATTATTAACTGAGGAAAAATGAGTACCCTTTAAAGATTTTTTTAAGCTTAGAAAACAAGTCAGGAAGAGCCAAATCAGTACAATAGGGTTGATGCCTCATGATTTCCCATCGAAATTGTCTTCGTTAGATGAGACTAACGAATGGGAATATTGTTATGGTGGAGAAGAACTTTCTGGTAGGAAATTTTCCTGCATATTTTTCTGCTAATGCTTTGGCTAGCTTTAAAAACACTCTACTAATAAGATGCCATTCTGTGGCTCTCCAGAAAGTCAACAAGCAAAATGACTTGATCATTCCATAATTTCCATGATCTTTGCTCTTGATCTGTTTGTTTTTGCTTTGACTGAAACTCCCAGCTCTTGGTAGCCATTGTTTTGATTGTGCTTTGTCCTTTATACTGGTTAAGCTATGTGTCATCTCTTACTACAGTTCTTTGAAGAAATGCTTCTGGATCTTGATTCCACTTTAAATACGTTTCCATTGAAATACCTGCTTGTCTGCAGATGATCTGAGCATAATGGTTTTGGTATCCATCCAGCAGAAAATTTGCTCAGTTTTAATTTTCAGCCAGAATTGTGTTAAACTAAACCACGTGAGATGTCTGGGGTGCGGGCTCTTGTTTCTATTGTGATTCATCATCTTCTTCAATTAGGGCATAAACCAGATGAATTTTTTTCTCACAAATTGATGTGGATGACCTGCTGCTGTGGGTGTCATCTTTAATATCATCTCATCTCTTTTTAAAAAGAGTTATCTATTTGTAAATAATTTCTTTTAGGTGTTTCCATAAACTTTTCCTAAGCCCTCAGTGATGTCACCATTCTTCCACCCAAGCGTCACCATAAATGTGATATTTTTTCTTGCTTCAAATTTTTTCCTTTTCTTTCTTTTATTCATCTTTCTTCTCTTCCCTCCTTTTTCTAACTTCTTTTCTTTTTTTTATTAAATTTATTTCTTTTTGTATATACGTTCAATCGCATTGTTTAGCTTAAGATGTGAACATTTCAATATGTGAACATTTCTCCCCAGTCTCGTTGATCAAAATATCTTCAACTGATAACACCACACTTCCCTATCCCATCAATTTTTTTGAGAGTTTTTTTTTTTTTTTGCTAAAAGGCATGCATACTCGGGAACCAGCAGTTAGCATAATGGCTATGTCGCTGGACTCCCACGTAGCCGACCGTGGTTCGCGTCCCAGACCCAGTGGCTTAAAACTCACGCCGGGCATGTGTGCTTGCGTTCCCAAGATCCCGAGAGGAGAATGAAGGAGAAGGGATTGCGGCGTGACCATCTGCTCTGGGGGGTGATTTCTCTCTGTCTCTATGTCTTTCTCTGTCTGTCTGGTGAGCGCTGAGCGCCCACACCCTATAGCGAAAACCCCTCCAAAAAAAAAAAAAAAAAGTCATGCATACTCGCCAAAGAGAGAGAGAGACAGAAAGCAAGAAATCATCCCACTCCCAGGGAGGATGGTCACACCATGATCTCTTCATTCTCCTCTCAGGATCTTGGGCACACACACACAGTTTTCCATAAAACTACCATTTTCCATAGTGCTTGCAATATTTTAAATTCTCACCAGAAGGGCACAAAGATTCCAGTTTCTCCATACAAATATCATTGATATTTCTCCATAACAAATATCACCGATATTTGTTATTCTATTATTATTATTATTATTGATAACAGCTATCTTAATGCATGTGAAATGATATCTTATTGTGGTTTTGAATTGCATTTCCCTATTGATTAATAAAGTTGAGCATCTTTTCATGTGCTTATTGGTCATTTGTATATCTTCTTTGGAGAAATATCTATGGAAGTCCTTTGCCCATTTACAAATAAGGTTGTGGGACCAGTAGTTGGCGTAATGTCTATGTCGCTGGACTCCCATGTAGTCGAC
>NW_006204105.1:260253-261644 GCF_000334495.1 Tupaia belangeri chinensis
GGTTTGTCCGCCCCCCCTGGGGGGTGATTTCTTGCTTTCTGTCTCTCTCTCTCTGTCTTTCTGGTGAGCGCATGCAGCCTACAGCAAAAACCTCTCCAAAATAAAATAAATAAATAAATAAATAAATAAATAAATAAATAAACAAACAAATAAATAAATAAAAATAAGGTCAAGTTTTTTGTTGTCAACTTTTAAAAATTCTCTATATATTCTGGATATTAATCCCTTATAACGTGTATAATTTGCAAATATTTTCTTCCATTTTGTGTGTTGCCCTTTTACTTAGTTGATAGTCATCTGATAACAAGTTTTCCATTCTGAAGTCCAATTTATTTTTTTCCATTTCGTTGCCTGCACTTTTGATATGTTATCCAAAAACTCCTCGCTGAATCTATCGTCATGATGCAGTGCTTTATGACTCATAGTTTTAGCTCTTTTATAACTTTCATAGTTTAGGTTTTTGATCCATTTTAGTTCACTTTTGTATATGATTTTAGGCCAAGGTCCAACTTCATTCTTTTACATGTATGTAGAGAAAAAGAAGGAAAAAATACCATGTACCAAGGCCAGCAGGTGGTACAGATGTTAAGGCAGCTGGATCCCACATGGTTGAAGTTTGTGTCCCAGAAGCTTGAAAAACACACCAGGTATGAGTGCATGTGTTCCCAAAATCCTGAGAGGAGAATGGAGAAAGGATTGCAGCGTAGCTGTCCTCCCTGGGAGATGATTTCTCACTTTCCACCTTCCTCCCCCATCTCCCTTCCCCCACCTCTCTCCAGCAAATATGTGTGCCCTGGAAGAAGGAAGAAGAAGAAGAAGAAAATACCATTTTTTCCTCCATTGAATGGTTTTGGCACCCTTGTTGAAAGTCATTTGATCATACATGGAAAGGTTTATTTCTTTTTTTTCTTTATTTATATTATCATCATCATCTTCTTTATATTACATTGGATTACATATAACTTTACATTGACTTCCATTGCTTTTTCAAAAGGGAATGCCATGCATGTCGGTCAATACAGAGACATCAATCTCCCTGCTTTATAATTCAATGTCTTTTCCATGTATTTCCCAATAATTATTATATTTTTTTAAAAAACAGTCAATCACTATTTCTCATTTTGCTTGTTAAAAGACTTCACCCATCATGAAATACTTCCCAGACCAGTCCAGTTGAGAATACTATACATGTCATCATCAACAGATAATAAACCATATCTGTTTCTCACTAACATCCTCTCTATTGTTCACTTGCTAACTTTCTCGTTCCTCTTCTCTCTCTTTTTTTTAATAGTTTATTTATTTTTTTTATTATTATATTTTTTTTCCCATCACAACACACAGATGAATTTTCCATCCAAAATACACTGTGCATTAGCTCAATCAAGCAC
>NW_006204105.1:278184-293534 GCF_000334495.1 Tupaia belangeri chinensis
TTTCTTGCTTATGTATACATATATATTTTTTTTTCTCTTCCTCTTTTTTTTTCCCCCTATGTTTGTCCCTCTGCCCTTTCCCACTCTCTCCTTACAATATCTCTGCTATATACAGTTGTCTTCCAGAAGAGTTATTGAAAAAGTGATACATACAAGTAAAGGGAGAGAGGCCAGGAGTTCCAATTATCAGCTCTTAAAGTTTTTGACAATAGGGAGCATAGATTCTATTCAGGGTTGGATTAAGGGAGGGTCTCCTGCAGATCCACAATTGTAGGTGAGTCTCCAGGGAATGCAGTTTCAGGAAAGCAGTTCTGGTACGCAGGGATGATTATCAGCTGATGCGGCACAGCAGTCATCTTGTAGTTACCAGGAATGATGTTGTGGGCCTCTGCAGTGTGAGTTGTCCTTGGGTATCTGGCTTCCTTAAGAATGGCAGAGTAGTTCTTCTTTTCCCCTGAGGTAATGCAGGGCTGGTAACCATCATCTTCTCAAGTTGCAAGGTCTTCAACCTTGTTTACGACCTCCAGGCCATCCAGCTCCGGATTGGTCAGGGATGCTGTCTTGGTGCACCCGCAAGGGGTGTGAGCCCCTGGGCCGTGGGGCCCCCCCGCCGGAGCAGGGGGGGGAGGGGGGGCCGGGCTGGAAAGGTTTATTTCTGAGCTCTCTATTCTATTCCAAAGGACCGTATGTCTATCTTTTTGCCAGTACTAAGTCATTTTTATTACTGTAGCTTTGGAGTAAGTTCCGAGATTAGTCTTCCAATTTTTTTCTTTTGTAAAAGTTATTTAATTTTAAGATTTGATTTTATAATTTTTTATTCACATTTAATTATTATACATCTTTGTGGCATACAATGCTTTTTCAAAGCATGCATATAGTTATTTTATAATTTATTTTTTACATTTAATTGACATGGTACAGTATGGTTTTTCAAAGGATGCATGCAATGTGTGATAATCAAATCTAGAATATTAACATATTCATCATCTTCAACAAAGAACATGTAATACACTTTGTACCTTTGGTTTTCATTCTACTAGTTTTGTGTGTGTGTGTATGTATGTGTGTGTGTGTGTATCTATTGACACTTTTTTTCTTACTCTGTTGTGGTATACCATTTTATAACCTATTTGCCTTGTTTACATGCATTCTTGTATGTGTCCCTAATATTTCCTAAGGTTCTCCACTCTCACTGCATACTGTCTCTGGTATCTACTATTGTCTTCTCTACTTCTGTGCTTTCAAATTTTTAAATTTCTGCCATAGAGTGCAAATATTCAGTATATGTTAAGTGGGGACATACAATGTTTATCTTTCATAGCCTGTCTTATTTCACTTAGTGTTAGTTTCATCCACTTTGTGTCAAGATTACAGGATCTCATTGTTCTTTATGGCAGAGTAGTATTCCACTGTATAAATGTGCCACATTTTCTTAATCATGTCATCAGTTGTTGGGCACTTAGGTTGATTTCATGTTTTAGCTATTGTGAATAATGCTGCAATAAATGTGAATGGCAAATATCCAAGAGTGAGATTACTGAATCTTATGATAGTTCTATTTGTAAAATTTTGAGGAACCTCTATATTGTTTTCCATAGTGATTGTATTAATTTATATTTTCACCAACAGTGCCTGAATGTTCTTTTCTTTCCCCAAACCTTTCCAGCATTTGTTGATCTTTATTTTTGTTTCTTTTGTTGTTGTTTTGATCAAAACCATTCTTGAGATACCTCATTGTGGTTTTGATTTGCCTTTTCCATGTGATAAAAAATGTTACACAGTTTTCATATGTTTTTTAGTCATGCATGTCTTCCTTTGAATGTTGTTCAGATCAATTACCCATTTTTAATTGGATAATTGTTTTTTTGTTTGTTTGTTTGTTTTTTGCAGCTGAGCTGCTAGAGTTTCCTGTATATTCTGGTTATCAATCCCTTATCTTAAGTATAGTTTGCAAATATTTTATCTCAGTCAGTGGTCTCTTTACTTTGTTTATTGTTTCCTTTGTTATGCAAAACCTTTTTAGCTTGATACAATCCCACTTGTCTGTTTTTGGTGGTATTGCTCATACTTATATGTCTTATTTAAGAAATCTTCACCTACTCCAGAGTCTTCTAGTGTTTCCCCTGTATTTTTCAGAAGTAGTTTTACAGTTTGGGGTTTATTTATTTATTTATTTATTTAATTGTCAGTGTGTGTGTGTATGTGTGCGTGTGTGTGTGTGTGAGAGAGAGAGAGAGAGAGAATTCTTGAATAGAGTGTGGTCATGGTACAATCCTTTTTCCTCATTTTTTTTTTCCCTGTCAGTATTTTGGGCATGTATACATACATACCTCACGTGCTTTTCAAGCTTCTGTGGCTGGGATTTGGACTGTGGTTTGTCACGTAAGATCTGGCTCCCAATGCATAGCACTTAACTGCTATGATATGGGGCCCTTATTCCAGCTTTCTTTTGTTTTCAATGTTGTATTATCAATTATTATTATTATTATTTTTGGAGACTTTTTTGCCATAGGGCGCGTGCACTTGCCAGAAAGACAGAGAGAGACAGAGAGATAGAAAGTGAGAAATCACCCCCAGGGGGGGTATCCATACTGCAATCCCTTCTCCATTTTCCTCTCAGGATCTTGGGCACACATGCATAAGCGCCCCGCATGAGTTTAAGCCACCAGGTCCGGGACTCAAACTGTGGTTGGCTACATGGGAGTTCAGTGACATAGCCATTACACTAACTGCTGGTCCCAATGTTGCATTATCTATCCTGGGTCCTTTGAGATTCCACATTAAGGTAGGATGAATTATTCTATTTCTGCAAAAAGGTATATTTTGATTAGGATTGCTTTTTTAAAATAATTGTTTATTTAATTTTACTTATTCATTTATTTTAGTTTGACCAGAGAGAGATACAGGGAGAGAGAGAGAGAAAGTGAGAAAGCAAGCCACCAGGTCCAGGACTTGAACAGTGGTTGGCAATGTAGGAGTATCCAGTGCCTTAACTGCCATGTCACCTGCTGGCCCCAGGATTTCTTTCAATCTGTGTATTATTTTGGGTAGTATTGACATCTAAGCAATATTAAGTCTTCCAATTCATGAACATGGGATGGCTTTCCATTTATTTATGTCTTTAATTTATTTTAGCAATGTTTTGTAGTTTTCATCATACAAGTCTTTCACATCCCTGGTTAATTCCTAAGTATTTTTTTTAAGCTATTATTATAAATAGAATTATTTTCTGTTTTTGTTTGTTTACTGTAAAACACATTGATTTTTTTTTTCTGACAGTCTCTCAGTTATGACTCTTGCATCAACTTCCCACCTGGGACTGTAGACACATGCCACCACATCTGAGTCTTCTTTCAGTCAGTCTCTCTTTTTTTTTTTTTAGGTTTTTGCTATAGGGCGCGTGTGCTCGCTCGCCAGACAGAGACAGAGAGAGACAAAGCGAGAAATCACCCCCCAGGAGGGATGGCCACCGCACAATCCCTTCTCCTCCATTCTCCTCTCAGGATCTTGGGCATGCACGCATACGTGTCCGGTGTGAGTTTAAGCCGCCGGGTCTGGGACTCGAACCACAGTCGACTACAGGGGGGTCCAGCGACATAGCTATTACACTAACTGCTGGTCCCTCAGTCAGTCTCTCTCTATGTTGCCCAGGCCAGCCTCAAGTGCATGATCCTCTTTCCTCAGCTTTCTAACTTGCTTGCATTAAAGTCACATGCCACTGTACCAAGACTTTTTTTTTTTTTTTGAAAGGTTGTTGTTATAGGGTGAATGCACTCGCCAGAAAGACAGAGAGAGAAAAAGAGAAAGTGAGAAATCACCCCTCAGGGGGGATGCCGCAATCCCTTCTCCTCCCCTCTCCTCTTGGGATCTTGGGCATGCACGCATATGTGCCCAGTGTGAGTTTAAGTCACCAGGTCCAGGACTCGAACTGCGGTCAGCTACTTTGGGAGTCCAGCAACATAGCCATTACGCCAACTGCTGGTCCCAATATCAAGACTTTTTCAAAGTTCATTCATTTCCTCCAAGAGACAGTGAAAGACAATACTTGAATGGAGAATCTTTTCATGTGGGATTGCCTTGCAGGGTGTCATGTTTTAGTACTGTACCTAGCCATTAGTACCTGAAATTGAACCCAGGTTTCTCATGTGGTTCCAGCCTATGGAGCATAGCATCTTAGTAGTATACACCACTGCATTTGGGCTCTATTACTTATTTTTGTGTGTTTTGTTTTTGTTTTTAGGTTTTTTTGTTTGCTTGTTTTGTTTTTAGTTTTTTTTGCCATAGGGCATGTGTACTTGCTGGAGAGAGGCAGAGAGAAATAGTGAAAGGAAAAGTAAGAAATCACCAACCCCCACCCCAGGGGGGATGGCCACACTGAAATCCCTTCTTCCTCCTCTTGGGATTTTGAGTACACATGCACACATGCCCAACATGATTTTCAAGCCTCCAGGTCCAATACTTGAACTGTGGCTGGTCATGTAGGAGTCCAGTGCTTTAACCACCATGCTACCTGCTAGACCCTTTATGTTGATTTTTTAATCCCACTACTTTGGCAAATTTATTGATTAATCCTAACAGGTATTTTTCTTTATAGATTTTTCTACATATAATATTATGTCATCTGTGAACAAAAATACCTTGACTTCTTTATTTCCAATTTGGGTGCCTATTAGCTCCTTGTGTTCTTCATTATTATTACTTATTTATATTGTATATAAGAGAGGATTTTGCTATAGGACATGTGTGCTCACCAGAGAGACAGAAAGTGAGAAATCACCTCCCAGGGATGGTCATGCCACAATCCCTTCTTCTCCATTCTCCTCTTGGCATCTTGGGCATGCATGCACACACACCCAGTGCAAGTTTCAAGCCACTGAGTCTGGGACTCCAATCATGGTTGACTTTATGGGAGTCCAGTGATATAACTATAACAGCATCTGCTGGTCCTGCTCCTTGTGTTATTATCCTAAGAATCCTCTGAGGAATATTTTCTATACTCTCTAAGACTGTAGCAAAGACTATTTTCTTAGAGAAGATCTGCCTAACACTGTCCATTCTCTGGGTCATCCTCCTTTGGTGAGTTCTGGTAAGATGGGATTGTCCTTGAAAATTTTCACTGTTGTACATTATAGTTGTTTTTATTGTTGTTGTTGTTGTTATTGTTATTCTTCTTCGAACTATTTTATTTAACTTTATTTATTTATTTAAATTTGACCTGAGAGAGAGAGAGAGAAAGAGAGAGAGAAAGTGAGAAAAGCAAGTTGCCAGGTCTGGGACTTGAACTGTGGTTGGCCACGTGGGAGTCCAGCACTCTTAGCCACCATGCCACCTGCCGGCTCCCCATTATAGTAAATTTTTATCATTTTATTTGCTTTGACACTCATTTTGAATACAAGTTTAAATTTCTCATTCCAGAAGCTGGGTCAATCACCTTTACACAATTTGCAGTTCTGCACCATAACCAAGTGGCTTAAGCCAGTCACCAGAGATAAGAACTTAGGCATCTCTCCTTCCCAGCATACTAGATTCTGTGATTTTCTACTACTTTCTTTAAATGAACCATTCAGGCATTTGCTCATGGACTTAAAACGACCGACATCATGTTCCCTAATATAAAAAATATATATATACTGCTAGTTTCCATATACTCTTCTTTTCTCTCTGCCTGACTCATCTCTGCCTTACCTGACCCAGGGACAGAAGACTGCTGTTTTCACTCATTATGCCCTCGTTTCTCAAGATCTTAAAGTAAAATTATGTGAACTTGTTACCTACTGAAGTTGTGTTATTAAATTTGTGCCTTCTATCTGAAAACCTAGGTGCGCCTCAAGCTGAGTTTCTTCTGGGACACCAGAGAGAACACAAATTCAGGCTCCTAGTGCCAGAGCCAAAATCAGGAAGGCATAGCATGGACATAGGTCAGACAAGAGCCACAAGGGTGTCTACTAGTACAAGCAAGTTTCACATGTGAGGGAACTTCTGGTCACAGGTCAGACCACTAGGCATTAGGCTATCCTCTAAGTATAAGAAACATCCTATTAAATGCACACTGTAAACACATATGTCCAGTTACCCTTTATTTTCCATTAGAACAAAGTTGCTAGCTGTTTTGGTACTAGAACACTAATTTAGCTGGGGATTCTCAAAATACACATTTCATTAGGAAGATATGTTTTTATGCTGTCCTATCTCTTCTCCACCTTGCTATAGTATTCAGAGATTAGGATGGTTACCACATTCTGATACAAGTTTTTGTTTGAGTATTTATTTCCTACAAATTTCAGTCCTCAAAGAGATCTTACTGACTGACTTCTGACCTTCCAGTGCCTAGTGTGGTGTCAGGAAAATTAATGCTATGGTTTGAATGTTTGCCTCCTCCCACTGTCATATTGCATTTTTTATGTAATTTTTTAATTTAACTATTTATTAGTATTATTATTTAATTTGATGAGAGAGAGAGAGAAAGGGAAAGTGAGAAAGCCAGCAACTGAATCTGGGACTCAAACCATGTGGGAATTCAGAGCTCTTAACCACCATGCCACCTGCGGTGGGGGCGGGGAGGAGGAGGGGGGAGGGGAGGCGGGTACCATGTTGAAATTTAATCTCCATTGTAACAGTATTAAGAAGTAGGAGGTAATTAGAATTAGAGTTCATAAGGGTAGGGTCCCAATGGTGGCATTAGTGGCTTTATAAAAAGAGGAAGAAAACCCCAAGTTCCCAGATTTGCTTTGTCTTATTGTGCAATGGTTCTGCCAAGTAATGCAGCAAAACAGCTCTTCCCAGATGTGGTCACTTGATCTTGGATTTCTCAGCCTACATAATTGGAAGAAAGAAGTTCCTTTTCTTTGTAAACTCTGCTATAGAAACTGAAATAAGTATAATAAAAAGGCAAAGACAATACATATTGATAAGATAATGTATATAAACTCTTTACAAAATTAAAGTGCATCAGAATAGTTCTTTTCTTTAGCCCTTTCTGATCATAAAAAGAACTGTTCAGGGGAATTTTCTGATACTACATCATGCTCATTTCATTTCTGCTAATCCAACAGTTGTTTGGTGTGCTCTGACAACGGTCACATCTTCCTCCTCTTGAAGGTGGTGCTTTCTAGCAGTATCCACTAGTCAACCCTGAGTCCAGCCTGTGGATATCCTTGTCTAGGTTTTCAAATATTCTGTAGGATAAGTTTCTCTCCCAGTCCTTACAGCTCAGCTCAGGCTGCTAATTTTTTTTTGTTTGTTTTCCCTAACCCTGACTCTAACTCAAACACTAACACTAAATGTAAATCTAACCCTAACCCTAATCCTACACCCTAATCCTAACCCAAACCCTAAAGTAAACCTGACTCTAACTCAAACCCTAACACTAATCTTACATCCTAACCCCAAACCTAACCTAACCCTAATCCTATACCCTAACCCTAACCTCAACCCTAACCTAACCCTCACCCTAACTGAAACCCGAACAATAAACCTAACCCTAACCCTAATCTTACATCCTAACCCTAACCCCAAACCTAACCTAACCCTAACCCAAACTCAAACCCTAGACATAACCCTAACCCTAATCTGACACCCTAACCCTAAAACTAACCCTAACCTAACCCTGACTCTAACTCAAACCCTAACACTAAACCTAGCCCTAACCCTAACTGTAATCTTACACCTTAACCCTAATGCCAAACCTAACTTAACCCTAACCCAAACTCAAACCCTAGACCTAACCCTAATCCTACACCCTAACCCTCACCCCAACCCAAACCTAACCCTGACCCTGACTCAAACTCTAACACTAAACCTAACTCTAACCCTAACCCAAATCCTACACCATAACCCAAACCCCAAACCAAACCTAACCCTAACTCAAACCCTAGACCTAACCCTAATCCTACACCCTAACCTTAACCCCAACCCAACCTAACCCTCATCCTAACTCAAACCCTAACGCTAAACCTAACTCTAACTCTAACCCTAATCTTACACCCTAACTCTAATCCAAAACCTAACCTAACCCTAACCATTACTCAAACACTAGACCTAACCCTAACCCTAATCCTACACCCTAACCCCACCCCTAACCTAACCCTCACCCTAACATTAAAGCGAACTCTAAACCTAACCCTAAACCTAACCCTAATCCTACACCCTAACCCTAACCCCAAACCTAACCTAACCCTAACCCTAACACTATGCCTTAACCCTAACCCTAACCCTAGCACTATCCTTAAACTCTAACCCTAACCCTAACACTATCCCTAACTCAAACCCTAACACTAAACCTAAAGCTAACCCTAACCTTCATCTTACACCCTAACCCCAAACCTAACCTAACCCTAACCCTAACTCAAACACTAGACCTAACCCTAACCCTAATCCTACACCCTAACCCTAACCCCAAATCTTACCTAAACCTGAACCTAACTCTCAGGCTGCTTTTTAAGCAGTTGGATGTTGTAGGCACTTTTTGGTTCCCCACAAGGTTTCTGATACTAGCCAGAGGACTGTCCTCTTTCTCACTCCCCTTAGCTACCAATACTTCACCACCACTTCATCCTCTACATGTTGTTCTCATTCTCTGAAACTACAGACATTCATTTTTACGTTCTCAGGATATAGGTTAAGTAAGATGTTATTCAGCAAACACCTACTCCAGTGACTAAGATCTGGCCTTGCCTGAGTTTCTGGTGGTCTTTATAGAACACATCTCACTTCATCATCGACACAAGAATACTAGAGCAGGAAGGAACTGCCAAGCATATGATATCGGTGAGGCCAACACCTAATCAACTCAGCAAATGTGCAGGTTTCCTGGGTCCTTGTCCCACGCATTAACAATTACAAGGCCAAAACCACAGGGGTTCATGACAGCAATGAATGTTATGGGATACCCATGCTGATGAGCCAATTCTAGACTACAACTAAGTGGTTTTATAGTCTCAACCATACCTTGATAGGGGCAGGCTGAAAGCCTCATGTCTCATCAGAACTTGGAAGGTGTCGATAGCCTATCTCATGAAAACAGGGGAAATAGGGTGGTGAGTTGGATCTTCAAGGCAACTTTTTACAAGCTTTCTGTCCTCTCATATTCCAGAGGATCACATGGCATTTTGCCAAGACTCAGATTAGCTACAATTCAAGTCCTTGCCTGCATAGCCTATGTGAATACATGGAAGGTCATAGGGCACCATGATAGAGCTGTTTCTCTATAGGAAACTTGGAAAACTGGAAAAAAAATTCATTTTATAGATGAAAAAACTGAGACTCGCAAAGAATAAGAAACTTGCTAGAGCTCCCACAGCTTGGTGGTGGCAAAACTGCCCTTATAAATATGGGAGCTTCATGACTCCCAGTTCAGTGCTGTCTTTATTCTGCCTTACGGCCTCATACTAGCCTGTCAGGGGCTTGTGAGATAAACAATGCCCCCCCCCCTTAAAACAAAAACATTCAGAAGGCTCTTGCTCAGGAAAAATAAGTTATTGTGGATACTGCAGATCTTTTTTTAATATATACTCAGTCAGCTTTCGATCTATTGCTGGTAAAATCAGACCAAAGAACAAGTGAGTAATAATTATTACTCATCACAACTACAATATGTAAGAATAAAATTAGATTAACCTGTCTTACAAAGATAAAGTCTAACCTTTGCCTCTTTTGTTTCTGTACTAAAGCAGATGCTGCTGAAGTTGTGGAAACCTGGGGTAATTTGTTAACACCTTGCAGGGAACCCGGAGCCATTTGCAAACTAGTCTGGCAAGCTAGCCCAGACCTTTGTAGTGTAAAATCCCTCCCTTCTGCTAGGAAACCCAGATCAAATGCTCATGCAAGGCAAGCCTGACCAAATGGTCGTCATAAGATTACCTTGTAACCCCTTATCTTGCTTCCTCCCCTCATCCCAGGGACTCAGGTCTATATAACCTGAATACTACTATGTTCGGGACTTCACTCTTAGCCATGTCTTGTATGACTGGGAGTGGAGTCCTAGCGCGCTAGCAATAAAGCCTCTTGTATTTTACATCAAGAACCGACTTTTGTGGTTGATTGGGGTCGCCGTTTCCGTAACACTCCGGTAAAAACCTTTCAAATGCATTTAGTAACTATTAACATAATGTTTGGCCATTTTAGAAAATAATCTTTGTGTGAGTAGAGCCTGTCTTATTCACCTCATGTCCCCAATGCTTGCACAAGTCCTGGTCACATGGAATATTCAATAAATACTTGTGGAATAAGTAAATAAAAGTCATTTATAAATAACTAATTTTTACTAGTATTCCTTAGTTCCAAGTATCTTCCTAGCTAAACGCTTACTGAGGAGAATCAAGCAATTAAACATTGGATTTGGAAAGGCATTCCCTGGAGGCATATTTAAATACCAGATCTACTACTTAACACCCAATGTTAGACAATTTCTTTAACCTCTTTGAGTTTCATTGTCCTGTTGGGTAGTCAGGAAAGTCATGAAGCATTTTTGCATAGAAAAGAAGAAAAATATGTCATGACTTTCCTGATGACCTAATATTTCATAAAATGGAGAATATAACATTACATATGGAACCTCTGGGTTACTGGCTTCTCAGTATCTGAGAAGTCATCCAGTCTTTGCCATACTGCCTACTATCTAGGGACCACTTGTACTAAAATCACATGAGGTACTGCTTGAGAACCTATGGGTATAAGGATAAGGCATATGATTCTTGCTTTATCTACACATTCTCTGGGTAATTCCTACATACAAGTGAATTAGAAGAAGCAAAGTAAATAGAGTTCAAAAGAATTGTCTGGCTGATTAGCAGTTGCTCAGTTCTCAGATGGGTGCCCCGAGTATTCTACATCTGTGGACAGCATAACTATGTTAGGATTTCTCAGAATGGAAGAATAAGAGACAGATGTTGAAATATTGAGGCAGATGATGAGAAAGTGGTGTATATATTGTTTTAGAAGGGTATCTAATAATTTTAAACAGTTGCTTTATTTTTTTCATGATAGAGAGCACACATGTGAACAGTACAAGCGTCTGAGACAGGGTCTTATCACACACACAGTCCCCTTCCCCTAGTCCGTCAGCACATCAAGATCTTGGTCATATTCACCTGATATGTTTCAGGCTGACTAAGCTGGAAGTTGAAGCATATGATCATCCATGCAGCTTCCAACACTGTAGTTCAATATGCTACACCTTTTACCACCAGGCTGTTTAATATTCTAATTTTATGTTTGGGGTTGGGAAGAAAGAACAACTATTTTTATAACACAGATGTAAAAAGCAAAGCTCATTACCTCCTTGATAGGTGGGGCTGCACACTAGGGAGAGTCTATGTTTTGTATTACCAGAGATTTTTAAGGCTGTGGGAAAAAGTAAAAAAAAAATCGTGTTTCAGATCAACAGCCCTGAGAAATAGAGAAACAATCTATTATGATATCCTGATGTTCATCTGTAGGTTTGAATGTGGAAACAAAAAGCTGCATTATACTTGCCCCCCCCACCAAAAAAATATATTTATGCTATTGGGTAGTGTGCTCACTGGAGAGACAGACAGAGACAGAGAGCAAAATATCACCCCCAAGGGGTTGGCCACGCTGTAATCCCTACTCCATTTTCCTCTTGGGATTTTGAGCATGCATACACATGCACCCGGTGTGAGTTTTAAGTCTTAGTATCTGGGACTCAAACCGAGGTCGACTATGTGGGAGTCCAGGGACATAACCATTATACCATCTGCTGGGCTCACTTGACCAAAATATCTTAACCCAGTTTACACCCACTTAAGCTTGTTTAGATCTAAAGTTAGGCAAGATATTTTGTGATGATTCAGGATAAAAGAATTGGCATTATTAATGATGACAAGAGGGGCCAGCAGGTATCCTGGTGGTTGAGGTGCTGGACTCGCACATGGCTGACTGCCCTTCAAATCTTGGATCTGGTGGCTTGCTTGCTCACTTTGCCTTTCTTTGTCTCTCTATCTCTGGTGAGTGCGTGTGCCCTATAGAAAATTAAATAATGATAATAAATAAAATGAATAACTCCTTAAAAAATGATGGTAAGTAAAGGGAAATGATAAGAATATAACTTTTTAAAGTTATATTAAGAATATAACTTTTTTTCTGGAAAAAGTCTATGGTAAAGTCCAGGGAAAAGGAGAGTTACCTTTGTGATGGGAACCCTCAACCCTAGTGTTCCACCACAGACTGTTGTACAACTTTGATCAAGTGACTTGACTTCTACAGGCCTCAGTTTCCCCAGGTATCTATAAAGGTAGTAAATAGCTGATCCCTAAGTCTCTTTTAACTCCAGCATTATCTTGTAATTTGGTGAAGTTCAAATGATTCATGTCCGACAGTGAAACAATAGGGCTAAAATTAGAGGCATATCTTTTCTTTTAAAGTTTTTACTATCAGACACATGTGTTTGCCAGAGAGAGGCAGAGAGACAGAGAGACAAACTGAAAATTGCCCCCTGAGGGAGGATAGGCATACTGAAATCCTTTCTCCACTCTCCTCTCATGATTTTGGGCACTCTCACACTCTCCCAGTGTGATTTTAAGTTGTTGGGTCCAAGACTTGAACCACACAATCAACCACATGGGATCCAGCACCTCACATCCACACCACCTGCTGGCCCATGGCTTATCTTCATGTTATTTAAATTTCAGTAGTTTGTTTCTGGCACTGAAAGAATAAATGGGTCTCCTCACCCTCTTACTTGTCCGCCTGTAAGCTCTGAAAACATGTGAAAGGTCTCAAAGCTTTACAGTGTACTTACCTGTAATTTTGAGGGTCAGGTCAACTTCTGGACCTGAATGCAGCTTTGGAAATATGGTCCAGGAAGGGCCAGTGGCCAGCTGTGCCTTTGGAATCCAAGGAGAGTCTGTGTCTCTTCCTGTAATATCCAGAGATGGGAAAGAGGCCCTGGAAAGGTTAAACATTTTAAGTCTTTCTTCCCAGAGAGATGCTACCATGGATGTTTCTAGTTAGCTTTTTTACCTGGTTCCAACTCACCTATTCATTTTCTTTTTTTTTTGGAGAGATTTTCACTATAGGGCATGTGTGCTCACCAGACAGACAGAGACATAGAGACAGAAAGCGAGAAATCATCCCCCAGGGGGGATGGTCATGCCACAATCCCTTCTCCTCTATTCTCCTCTTGGGAATCTTGGGCACGCACGCACACGTGCTCGGCGTGAGTTTTAAGCCACCGGGTCCGGGACACGAACCGACCGCGGTCGACTACATGGGAATCCAGCGACATAGCCATTACACTAACTGCTGGTTTCCATATTCATTTTCTTAATAGTGCCTTATGAAGACCAAATTATGAATTTTATTTTTTGTTTATGAATACTGTCTAAGAAACCATTTCCTGTCTGAAGATTACAATAAATTTCTCCTGTTCTTTTCTTCTAGAGGATTTAGAATTTTATCTTTTTCATTTATATTTCTGTCACAGTTTAGATGTCTCTCCAACATTCATGTGTTGGAATTTGGCTATATTGTCAGTGATAAGTGAAAACTTAATGTCTTCATGGTTAAGGTGGCTGGATTCCACATGGACGACTGCACAGCTTAAGTCCTGGATGCAGTGCCTTGAAAAACATATTGACATGTATGCATGAGTGCTGAAAATCTTGACAAGAGAATGGAGAAGGATTGTGGCATGGTCATTCCCCTGGGAGGGAGTGATTTCTCTTTTTCCATCTCTCCTTCTCACTGCAAGCGCATGTGTTCTACCAAGTGATTTTTAAAATTATTTATTTATTTATTTATTTATTGCCACAGAGCATGTGTGCTTATGAGAGAGGGTGGAAACATCCCCCAATTGTGTGTGGTCATGGTTTCTACTTCATTTCTCCATTCTGTAAGGATTTGGGGCACTCACACACAGTGTCTTGTGTGTTTTTCAAGCCACAGTGTCTGGGATTTGAACTGTGTTGCTGTTTTTTTTTTCTATTTTTTGAGAAGTTTTTGCTATAGGGCGAGTGCACTCACCAGAAAGACAGAGAGAGACAGAGAGATAGAAAGAGAGAAATCACCCCCCAGGGGGGATTGCCATACCGCGATCCTTTCTCCTCCATTCTCTTCTTGGGATCTTGGGCACACATGTACACGTGCCCGGTGTGAGTTTAAGCCACTGGGTCTGGGACTCGAACAACGGTTGGCTACATGGGAGTCCAGCGGCATAGCCATTACACTAACTGCTGGTCTCAAACTATCCTGTTGTTCACGTGGGATCTGGTTTCCTCAACCACTAAGCCATGGAGCTAGCCTCCAAAGTATATGCATTTATTGTCACTCTGTCTCCAGGTTAAATATGAGACAATGTGTTTAGTTCTTTCATAAAGGCTTCAGTGGTTGTAAGCCTTAGTATTTCCAGTGTAACTAGTTCTAGAACTGCTTTATATGATATTGGTAAATTGTTTGATTTTTTTTGAATATTCTTTTTTTTTTTTGAGAGATATTTTTGCTATAGGGCGTCTGTGCTTGCTGGAGAGACAGAAAGCGAGAAATCACCCCCTGAGGGGATGGCCATGCCACAATCCCTTCTTTTCCATTCTCCTCTCAGGATCTTGGATACACATGCACACGTGACCAGTGTGAGTTATAAGCCATTGGGTCTGGGACTCAAACTATGGTCAACTATGTGGGAATCCAGTGACATAACCATTACACCATCTGCTGGTCCCATTTTAGAATATTCTTCCTTTTTCCCCTTTATTAGACATAGGTACAAAATTTCTGCAGACTTAACAATACATATTATTTTTGCTTTAAAATATTACCACAACAAACGGAGTTAAATAAATAAAGAAAAATGTTAAAAAAAGAAAAAAAATTATTACTGAAGCCTTGCAGTGGGTACTTATGATGGATTTTATTATGCGATTTTTATGTCTTTGATTTTTAACTTCCATAATAGCACTTTATAAAAACTTTTACTCATTGAACATTAGGCACATTGCATAATGAATCAAATGAAACATCTTTTAAGACATGTGAATTTTGGAGTTCAGTATTGGCTTGGGTGTTGCAATTAGTTGTGAATGAGTAATGTATATGAGACTATTTTAAAAGTACCTGAAACTATGGACAGGGTGCCACCAATAATCTTTATGCCAAATTGCTTCTCTTAGTCACTTTTGGTAATGCATACTCTTAATCAGATGCATGCTCTTAACCTAATGATGCCACATTGTTTGTTCCTAATAATCTATGAGTCAAAATGTTAGTTTTATTTTAGAATTTTTAAAATATTATTTTATTAACTTTATTTATTATTATTATTTTAATTAATTTATTTTTTTAATTTCTTGTCCTTTTATACCTTCAATCATGTTATTTAGCTTACAAAGTGCATATTC
>NW_006204105.1:293634-320534 GCF_000334495.1 Tupaia belangeri chinensis
GCTATAGGGCACGTGCGCTTGCCAGACAGACAGAGAGAGACATAGAGACAGAAAGCAAGAAATCACCCCCCAGGGGGGATGGTCACACCGCAATCCCTTCTCCTCCATTCTCCTCTCGGGATCTTGGGCACGCACGCACACGCGCCCAGCATGAGTTTGAAGCCACCGGGTCCGGGATGCGAACCGCCGTCGACTACGTGAGAGTCCAGCGACATAGCCATTATGCTAACTGCTGGTTCCCTATAAAATTATCTTCAACAGATAATACCACATTTCTTTGTCCTGTTAATGCTTTGCCGCTCTATTTTTCTTCTAAATGTCCTTCCTCAGACTCTACTCTTTCACAAACACTATATCTGATATTCACAACCATTTACTTATTTATTATTTTTTAACTTGACCAGAGAAAGACAGAGAGAGAGAAGGAAAGTTTTCCTTTAATTTAATTTATTATTGTTTTAAAAAAATTTCCTATAGGCACTTAAGAGAGAGAGAGAGAGAGAGAGAGAGAGAGAGAGAAGGAGGGAAAGTAATAAAGCAACCACCAGACCTGGGACTTGAACTGTAGTCAGCCATGTGAGAGTTTTAACACCTTAACCACCATGCCACCTGTTGGCCCAAAGTGTTTTTCTAGAAATTACTAGCACTTACATCACTTTTTTATCCTATTAAAACAAACTGAATGGCTCCTGCCTATTGATACCTCTTACAAACATTTTTTTCTTTTGCTTATGTAATCACAATGTACATGTTTGTGTTATCTATCTCTTCCTTTGATATTTACTGAAATGGGCAGAAATAGATTTGGTTGTAAGAGTCATAGTCAAAGCCTGTGATATGGGTTCCTGAAAGTCAGAAATAGTCTACTTTTTTTTTTTTTAATTGCCAGAAGGCACATATGCTTTCCAGAGAAAGACAGAGAGGCAGAGAGAGCAAGAGAAAGAAAGCACCCCTAAATGGAACATGGTCACACTGCAATCCCTTCTCTTCCATTTCTCCATCCTGTCTGCATGTGTAAAGTATATTTTTCAAGCAGCCAAGGCTGGGATTTGAACTGCAGTTGGCCATGTGGGATTCAGCTCCCTTAACCACTAAACTACAGGTCTGGTCTGGCCTTGGATTTTTCTTTATGGAAAAATCTTAATACTCTTTATTTTTTGTTAAATAACCATTCATATATTTTATTTATTTACATGTTAATAACATATATTCTATTTCTGGAGTTTAATTAATAATTTATGCCTAACAAGATATTGATTTTTATTTGCAGTATTCCATGTGTAATATAAATTTAGGCATTTAACATGAGTAATAATAATATGGAATGATGCTTTAACCCATACATGAATGATCCCAAGTTTCCTCTGTGATAGAATGAAGAAAATAAATATAATTTTATTGTCAATGACCATAATTACTATATGAGACAAATAAGGAAACGAATCTCAAATAATTAGTAAAATTGTCGTGTTACTTTGGATTTTATCCAGAGGGAAAACTGAGTCTACCTCCTAGTTTTGAATAAATATTTAGATAAGAAATAAAGATATTTAATAAGAAAAGTCAAAGATTGGGGCTGGCAGGTGGTGTGGTGGTTAAGGGCACTGGATTCCCACGTGGCCAACTGTGGTTTGAGTCCTAGACCTGGCAGCTTGCTTTCCCATTTTCTTTTTCTCTCTCTCCCTCTCTGGTCAAATTAAAATAACTAAATAAATAAAGTTAAAAATAATTTTTAAAAAGTCAAAGATCTAAGATACAAAGGAATCTGATCATTTGATGAATCTAGTCCTTATTTAGCTCATACAATGATTAGATAAGATTCTGTGCCATTACACGTTTATAGGCAACACCGAAGATTTTAAAAGGAATAGCCCAAAGAATCATTGGATATGGCACATTGAAATTTTTAGTCTTTTTAAATGACATTAAAATCATTATAAAATATAATCATTATAAACATAACTTGTTATATAACAAATAAATGAACATAAAGAATTTTATATATCTTTAAAAGAAAATTTGACTAATCAGGCATAAAGATAAATGAGCAGCATTCATGAAAACTGAACAGATGATAAGCCTTATTATCGAATAATATACAAAAGCATTTTAAGTGATAGGACTTGAATGCCATTGAATTTATGATAGGAAAATCCAGCAAATCACATTTAGTCACTGTGATATTATAATAGGAACTATCAAATTCAGGATATAACCAGAGTCCAGAGGGCTCCCATTTTAACACAAAAAGTGTTAAAACTAACAAACTAATTCATTTAAGTTGCAGGATATGATACCAACATATGAAAACCAATAAAATTTATACACATTAACAGCAAAATATCTAAAAAAGAAATCAACAGAATAACCTCATTTACAGTAGCATCAAACACAACAACAAAAATACTTAGGAATAAATTTAACCAAGGAGGTCAAAGATGTGTACATCAAATACTACAAAATGTTCATGAAAAAAGTAAAGAAGATACAAATAAACAATCAAATATCCTATGTTTGTGTGTTAGAAGAATTGATATTGTTAAAATAGATACTCAAAGTGATCTACAGATAAGATGTGATCCTTATAAAAATCCAGTAACATTTTTCACAGAAAAGGAAAAAATAAAATATAACATTCTTATGGAACCACATGAGATCCTGAATGGCAATGAAACATTGGCCAAGAAAGACAGAGATGGAATATCACACTTCCTGATTTCAAACTACATTACAAAGTCAAACTTATGAAAACAGTGTGGTGAGAATAACCTAATTTTTGAAAAGGATACAAGAATACTCAATGGGGGAAAGGATAGACTACCATATAAATGGTTTTCAGGAAATGGGAGTCCACTTGTAAAAAACTGAAATTAGACCAGCATAAAAATCAATTTAAAGCAGACTGAAATAAGAGACCTGAAACCATAAATCTTCTAGAATAAACCATGGGAGAGAAGTTACAAATGTACAAAATGACATTTTTATGAAATCAGGGAAGTCTTAATGAGAAAAAAAAGGTAGTTGAAGCCAAAAATTCTATTTCAGGTAAATAATTCTACCAATATTAGTGAAATGTTACAGAAAACAGTAATTCTGACCTTATGTAAGTAAAAGTCATTAGAGTGAACTATTTTAGAAATTGGTGGGAGGGAACAGCAGGTGGCATGATGGTTAAGGCACTGGACTCCCACATGGCCAACTACAGTTCGAATCCCAGACATGTTACCTTGTTTTCTCACTTTCCCTCTCTCTCTGCTGAGAAAAGCTGCTGAGAAAATGAAGGAATGAAAGAATGCAGAGGACCCCTGTAGGCATTGAACTTGCATCTGTGGCAGTGTTGAAAGTACAGGTGAAATAACTTCGAATTCCACTTTTGACACAAGATACAACAATGAATTTATAATAAACAAAACTTCTTTATTTGGGATATTGAGGTTGCCACCCAGGAAATATAGATTTGGATAAACAAAAATGTTTTTCAAGTAGTTTAGCAATTTTGCAGACAGAGAAAAGCGTAAGAAAGCATAAAGTGTGTGTGTGTGTGTGTGTGTGTGTGTGTGTGTGTGTGTGTTTGTACATGAATAAAAGACTGGTTATTTCTACAGTTTCTTTTCTTGTAAAGCTTAAGGCAGAGAGAGGGTACTTCCTTATGCTGATTCAGGTAGACTGGAATCACTTGTTTCCTTTTAAAGGAAAAAACTAACTGTTTCCTTCAAGTTTCAGTTTGATGATGTGGCATTTTTAGCATGAATGACTCCATTTTGTTGAGACCTAATTCAGGAGTCCAAACAATGGTCCTTGTACTTTATTTAGCCTATCCCAGTTCAATCCTTGCCTTTTAGCAACTCCATTATACTCTTAATCCTCACCTTCCACATCTAAAAAAAATGTGAGCTTTAAACCAGCAGTATTTCTTAGGTCCTTTTTAAAATAACTTGCCCTCTTTGATCATACAAGGGTGGTTATTCAACATATCTGCAAGTTATTCACAGTCCTCTATCAAAAGGCGAAATCTAGTTCCCTGTCTTCGAACATGTTGGCCTCAGTGATTCACTTGCAAGCAGCAGTGTAGTAGAAGAGACACTGTTAGACTTCTGAGGTCAGGTCATAGAAAGTGATACAATTTCCCAGTCTTTCTCTCCCTGGGGTCAAAGGCTATGAGTGAGGCCCTGAGTCTGCCCAGCTGGAGACCACACAGAGAAGCCTGAGAGCACCAGAAGGTTCAGCCTCTAGCTGTTGGCACAATCAGACACCAGACTGGTGACTGGGTGATCCTAGCCCCAAGTTCATGCCACCTCAGGACAGTGTGTCCCTGAGGAAGCTCAATTTACAGATTCATGAATGAAAGAAATGCTGTCATTATTTGGATAAGACTACATTTGGCATTGTTTCTTATGTGGTTATAGGTGATGAGAACTCAGTGTAAAGCCAGAAGTCTCTGAACACCTGCGGTAAGAAATTGGGCAACTCAGACTCATGATGCCTGAAGCACATGATGTGTTTGACTAAAGACATTTCAGAGAGTTGGGAAGTTGACCCAGAGAGCTTAAATTTAAAAGTTATTTTGCATCTTGTATCATTTAATGGTGAACTTCAGAGATCTGGATCCCAAGGTAGAGAAGACTTGGACCCTGTCAGGAGAAAAATAATATGAACTACCTGATGAGTCAGACACAGGTTTGGGCTAGGAGTCTGAGATCATCCATGGTTTTGACACCTTTCAGGAAGCAAGGGACGTATTCCAGTGTGGCCCTGGATCTCGGGGGTAGGGGGAGGAGAGAACACTTACCACTCCTTCTGAAGTATTTGACTTGTGAGGAACCAATGGCTCCCATGTCCTCAAGACCTTCTGATCACTTATTCGCTACCCTCTTGGCAGCCTCATTCTTCTCCTTCTGGAGTTTAAAAGTCAGAGTCTAAAAGCTCAGTCCTGGATTCTCCCCCGCTCTTCTCTTTGGGGTGGAACCTGGAATGTCCTCTATGCTCAAACTGTATGAAATGGCATTCACCATCTGCGTCCCTCAGCTCATCCTCTGCCATTCCTTGTCCCAGGGTCCACATATTGCCTCCACCCAGCCAAGCACATCTGAATCTGGTAACTCTAGCACGTCGCTCCCCTCATCTCCTCCCATGGGCCTGTGACTGTCATGTTGGCTTCCACTTCTAAATAACTCTCTAGTCTATTCCACCCCACCAGCATCACCGACACGGTTTACCTAGCTATGATCTCCCAGTACCTGAACAATTGCAATAGCCTCCGAGTGTGTCCCCTCATGTGATCTCAGCCTCACTCTCTGCTCTTCATCTTGCATCAAGAGTCACCTTTTCAACCCTTCCATCTGTCCACTCACACCCGTAATTCAGAACTTGTCAATGTTTTCTTGTTGGTCAAGGATCTGTGTGTCTGGCTCCATCTCCCCCTCCATCCTCACCTCTGCCAGCTCCTCTGCCCTGGGGTTACACAGGCTTCCTTTCTGTCTCTACCTGATGTTCCCTATAACATGGGAACATTATTAACAATCTATTCCTAAATACAATCCACAAATATACATGTACTCAATGTCTGTCACTAAGTGTAAAGACGAGCGTATCTGCGTACATTGGTCCTTTTACATTTTCTTCTTCCCCTGTGGTGCCAACCACATGAACCAGTCCTTATATTATCAATCAATTTCAAATTCTTTATCTTTTATGAATAAAATAAGATTATCCCAAAGTTCACATTCCCAGGCAACCACAGAAATGCACCTAAGGCCCGTTTCATTAACGGCCTCTCAACTTCATTTTGTAAAGGGCTGTACTAGTTCTTTCTGCACTATGTACACTGCTCAAGGTGATTTAATAACTCAATTCAAGGTGCATCTTCTCTGTCAGCACTAACAGTCATTTATATAGCTGTTGGTTAATCCACTACCTCTATTTATATTGCCACCTCAGAACATCTAAAACTTTAGACATTGCAAATAACAAATGAAGTTTTTCTACAATTAGCAATATATCTTGGCAACATGCACGTAGAGACCTATGGCTATAATATAAACTGTCTTCTAGATATGGAGACAGTAGCACAGAGCTATCTCTTCACCCTCTTCCACCCAGCTGGTGACCGAGACAGAGCCATAGCCAGCCTCAAAAGGCAGATTAACAAGGTCACTCCAGTAGCCATTCTTTCCCCAAAACTAACAAAACACGCATGTAAAGGAATTCTTTTAATACCTCTATTTGTAACATACTTTGTGTTTAGAGGTTGTTTGTCCTTTGATACTTAACAATAGTACCTAAAATGTACATATTGCACAATGGTTGGATAACCCAAAGTAATCTCATGGCCATTGCTCACAGTCCCTTCTCTCCCCACACTTCCACACTCCCCTTCCTCACCACACTCGCCAAAACATCAAGTTTATAATTTCATTCCCAACAGCAACCATTTTTATAACAGAATAATTAGAAAAACAATTAGAATATTGTTACTTTAGCTCTCTTCTCTTTAACATAATATTATATACTTACAAACATCAGGAAAGAATAGATGCTTCAAACAATGTTGAATGTATAGGTAATAGGCTGCATGAAAGTAACTCGTAAACAGGAACATTCTGGCTTAGAACCCTTCCCATTCTCACCTATGTCGACACAACAGAGAAATCTAAGCAGCTGCAGTGCTTAGGGTACATATGAGCAATTTCACTTTCCTAAGTGATTTTCAGAAAAGCCTTTCCTAGGAAATTTAACACAAAGTATATGCAATGTCTTTTTTCCCCCCACTTATTCATTTTTACATATTTTCACAAATTTTGACTTTACATGTCAAAAATTTTTTGCTCATACTCCATAGTTCTTGACAGTTAATAAACAACTTTCAAAATTTCAAAATACTGAACTTTAATGATAATGTTCAAAATATTTCTTATAATTTTGTATAATTTTGTTTGTGACTTTATAACAACAGAAACAGTATGGTTTTAAATAGTTTTGAGAAAATATTTACATGTCCATTACTCAAATTGTTGAAAAGCAAATGCCCAGCACACAAGTCACACATAAACCTTTTCAATTCAGCCCTGCCTACCAAGTATTCTGTGATATACCATCTGCTAGCCAAGATCAGTCTCTTTCTTTCTTCAAAGTCTTTCTCAAGATAATCCTCTGGTGTGGTTGTTCTTTTGCAATCTCTACTGATTACAATGCTGGGCTGGAAAAGTCCATGCTATTTTACCTTATAAATTCTGTCATATATCTTCTCTAATCCTCTCTGCCAGGCACAACTATCTATGGTTCCAGGCCATCTTTCTAAGAGCTTCTGTTGGCTTGAGATCCACCTTAGTTCCATAGTTTTCTGATTAATCTTCAAGTATGACATTCTAGTCAAAGCCCTGTCCAATAGTGAGTATTTCCAATTTTTGATTCAATGCAACAAGCATTATTGAACTTATGCAAATCCCCCTTCTGCCACAAAACAAGTATACTCCCAAGTATTTTCCAATTATAGAGGGGTCAGGAAGTAGAAAAGTTTATGTTTCCATTTAAAGAAACAAATGAGAAAAATATTTGAACAAATTGCTGAATCTATCGACAACTCAAAAGAAAGTAAAATGCTTAAACTGGGAAAACAAAGCATAGTAAAAAAAATCTGTAATGTTTTACTCAAAAGTCATAAAATTTTATTTTGCCAGTTCAATCTTTTGTTCAGACTCTCTTTTGTTGAATGTGCAGTGTTGCTGTGGTCCAATCTTTCCATTTAAAACCTGGAAATAAACATACTACGTTATTATTATTTCTTGTCCCTAGCATTAAGTTGGTCATTTTCTTGGCCTTTTGTTTTCTTATTTCTGTATGTGTCATTAATTTTCCTGGTAGAGCACTCCTTTCAGAACTTCTTGAAGAGCGGGTCTGCTATTGGAAAATTCTTTCAGGTCTTGTTTATCTGAGAATGTTTTTATCCTTTCTTTCCATAGGAAATATAGAAAATATAATCTTGCCAGGTATAGTATTCTTCGCTGAAACTGTTTTTCACTTAACACTTTGAATATATGTTCCCATTCTTTCCTTGCTCACATTGTTTCTGATGAGAGGTCTGAGGTTAACCTGATGGGATAACCTGTATAAGTAACCTGATGTTTGTCTCTTGCCAATTTTCATATCTTGTCTTTTTCTGTAGATTTGGCCAGTCTGACTATGATGTGGCTTGGAGAAGATCTTCTTGGGTTGATTCTACTAGGAGTCCTTTATATTTCTTGGGTCTGGATATTTGAATGCCTCTCTATATTTAGAAAGTCTTCTTCCAAGATTTCATGGAATAGATTATCAATGCCCTTATTAGTTTCTTCACCTTCTGGGATACTGATTATCTGGATATTTGTGCGCTCAATGCTCATACAGCATTCTCATTTTTTTCTGTTATTTTCTCAGTTTTTTTTTTAGATCAGAGATTTTTGCCTTCAGCATGTGAGATTCGAGTTTCTGCATGGCTAATCTACTTTTAATACTTTTGAGGAAGGTTTTGATTTCCTGAATGGCAGCCTTTACATCTAATAGCTCCATTTGATTGTTGTTTTATGGTGTATACTTCCTCTTTCAGATCATGGAAGAACTTCAACACTTCCTGGAACTCATTGTCTCTTTTTTCCTGCATCTTCTGGAGTTCATTATCTCTCAGCTCTTGCATCTCATTTAGTTTTGTCACTATGGATATTTTGAATTCTCTATCAGACATTTCCATGAATTCTACTGTACTATCTGTGGATGATGAGGGACTGTTCTTTTCCCCTAGGGGAGAGATGTATTCTTGGTTTCTCATATATCTTGTGCCTCTGTGGCGGTTTCTGGTCAGTCTATTTCAAAATCTCTGTTCCACTGTGCTTCGCAATGTGGTATCCACAGAAAGAGATTAGAAGCTCAGATTTATAAAAAGAAATTTCTTCCTTGTTTGAATTATTTTGGGAGGCTGGAATATGGAGTTTAGAGCATATCTTCTTGCAACAGGCCAGGATGCACCTCAGCTTTAAAATCGCTTCTTGTGTAAGTATTTTGGGAGTCTAGAAGATGGGGTTTTGTGGAGGGCACTGCATATGGAAGCCATCCTGAGCTATCTGCCATCTTGAGCTATCCACCATCTTGGAAACCATTAGGCTTCACTTCCTCACTGAGCAAACCATTTCTCAGAAATCATGTGACCAACTGTTCTCCCAGAGGGGCAGTTGGGTTTCTAGGCAACGGGAGAGATCCACTTACACCAATGATTGGTTCATGCTGCTCTATCTCATTTGCATTTTGGGCAACCAATCGGTGCCCACCAGCCTATATATAACTTGCCATTTTTCCTCAATAAACAGAGGAAGAAGAAGACTTGATCAGCAACTCGTGTTGTCTCCACTCTGTGTGTGTGTGTGTGTGTGTGTGTGTGCGTGCGTGTGTTTGTCCCATCTCTCACTCCCTGCCCCAGGGAACCTGTTCCACTGTCCCCTGGATCGGGACAAGATTTAGAGCATAGTTTCCCTGAACAGGCCAGGAAGGACACACGTCAGCTTAAAAATGGCTTCTTGTCTGAATATTTCAGCAGTTCAGAAGTTGGATTTAGAGAATAGCTTCCCTCTCAATGTCTTTTTATTAACTCAATACATCTAGGAAGACTAGATATCAAGAATAGGACTCATTTGTCCTTAAATATACTAGGCACACAGCAAAGTAAAACAGATACATCTCCCACTAGCCCAAACTTCAAATGAGTGGAATACACTGTGAAGCAATTCATGGTGGCCTCACATATGTGAGCAGAGATATATAAAACAATGTGAAATTTTGCTTCTCTAAAAAAACACCAGTATATAGCCTTTGCACATTTTTGTCCTTTTTCCTCCCTGAACAGACACAAATATAATAACATAACATATACTGCTCAGAGAAATGGTTTGTCATTTTATTTTCAAAAGACAAAAAGTGTTAACAAAAAGATATTAATAAACTGTGTTTTCTACTATTTTTTACAGTTTTAATGAATATTTATTTATTTTATTATAAAATAAAATGTGGCTGGTACGTTTACTGGAAAGAAACGGGGAGAGACAGAGAGGGGGAAAGTGAGAATCACTCCCCGGGGCTCGGGGGAATGGTCATGCCACAATTCCTTCTCCTCCATTCTCCTTTTTGGATTTTGGGCATGCATGAACATACTCCCAGTATAATTTTCAAGCCACTTGGTATTGGGCTCAAACCATGGTTGTTCACAAAAGAATGAAGCACCTTAACCATCACGCCACCTACAAGCCCAATTAATTTCTCAGAGAGATCAAGAACCCCCTAATGTGTTCTTGATGTCATGATCCATCACAAAGGCATAGTCTTACCATTTTAAAAATGATATCTTGTTTTTTGAATTTTAATAGTTGAAATATTTACAAAAACACGTCATTTTACTATCCTCGCTTTTAACATGTAACAGTCACTTTAAAACACCTAGAAAAACTATAGGGACCAGCAGTTAGCATAATGGCTATGTTGCTGGACTCCCACATAGTTGACTGCGGTTCAAGTCTCGGACCTGGTGGCTTAAACTCATGCCGGGCACGTGTGCATGCGTGCCCAAGATCCCAAGAGGAGAATGGAAGAGAAGGGATTGCGGTGTGGCCATCGCCCCTGGGGGGTGATTTCTCGCTTTCTGTCTCTCTGTCTCTCTCTGTCTGGCGAACGCATGCGCCCTGTAGCAAAAACCTCTCCAAAAAAAAAAAGAAAAGAAAAAAAAAGAGAACATCTAGAAAGACTAGACATTTCCTGAAATGAATTTAGCATTGTGAATTCTACATGGCTAAGAAGGAAATGCACATAGAGAACAATGGCTGTAATTTGAGAAGTTGAAAAGTTCCTCTGAACATGGCCAGTCTGGCATAGAACCATCTGTTCAACGCCGGTCTCCACACCGTCTCCTCCAACCCACTAGACAGGCATAGATCCTAGCTTCTGCAGGGGTCTAAAAACTTCATGTAAAAAGCCATTTGCAGAAGACATTTGTTTTCTATGATTTTTTTCTATTTGAAAAAAAATTAATTAGAAAAAAATGCATAATTACAGGCTAACCGTAAAACATTAATACCAAAATATATGCAGTAAAAAATAAAAATTGCTTATCATCTTCATTCTCATTTCACTTTTTTCTTCCAAATAAACCAATATTTGTCATTTGGTATAGAGCTGTCTAGACCTTTTTCTATCTCAGTTCAATTTTTTCTCATTATATACTTATTGTAATTTATGATTTACATGTAATTCTTATGCATCTTTGTAGGTTACCGAATGGTCTATAAGAGCATGTATACAACATATAATAAACAAATTGAGGATATAAACATATTTACCACCGTTGACATTTAACATCACATTGTGAATATTTGAAACCTGCTCCAATGGTTATTCTACAGCAGGTACTGAATTGTCTATGACATTCTTAACTGTAAGGTGCAGTTCTAAAGAAAAACAGGGTGATTAAAAATCAGGCAAGAATCTCATAAGTTAATCAACATTTTCTTAATATAGCCAATGAAAGAAAAACGTGTAATTTTCATGTGAAGAACTATAGAAGATAAGAGTTTATACTCTGAAAAAAAAATCTGTGGACATCAATCATTGGTCCAATCAGAGATAGATAAAATTGTACAAGACAATAGTTCATTAGGAAGAGATAACAAAAAGAGCACTTTTACTCACACAGCACTGTAGGTGCTGTAAGACCATAGTACTAATTTTCCTAAGAAAATAAGTCGTCAGGACCTGCAGATGGTGTAATGGTTATGTCACTGGACTCCCACGTGGTCAACCAAGGTTAGAGTCCCCAATTCAGCAACTTAAAGCTAACACTGGGCTTGTGTGCGTGTGTGCTCAAAATCCCAAGAAGAGAATGAAGACTGGTTGGTCATCCCTCCAGGGGTGATTTCTCTCTCTGTCTCTCTGGTGAGCACACACGCGCTACAGAAAAAAGTCTTAAAAAAAAAAAAAGAAGAAGAAAAATATAAGTACTCAAAAAAGCAAAGAGGAAACAAAATTTTAAAGAGATATTTAAAAGTGAAGACATGGTAAAACCAGTGATTTGCTTTATGAAGTTCTTGATTTTGGTCCTTTTTTAAATCATTCGTTCTAAAGAAAGACTCAGCTGTAACATTTTAGACATTTTTCCTGTTATTTAGTTTGACACAATAAGTAATGGTTTAAATAAATATATAAATTGGGACCAGCAGGTGGTATGGTGGTTAAGGCACTGGACAGTCTCACATGGCTGACCATGGTTCGAGTCTCAGACCTGGTGGCTTGCTTTCTTACTCTCTCTCTCTCTCTCTCTCTCTGTGTGTGTGTGTGTGTCTGTCTCTCTCTCTGGTCAAATTGAAAATGAATGAATAAACAAAATTAAGTAATTCTTTAAAACATAAACATATAAATTGAAACACGGGGAGGCAACTCTCTGTCAAAGAACTGGAGGATTTGTATTTAAACCAGCTTGTGTGTAAAATTGCTCAATTTACATTTAGTCCAAACATTCAATGCTATCATCAGTGTGTGTGGACTTATCTATTTTTTCCTAGATGTTTTGTGTTCTTTTACTTCTGTTTGTCTCTCTTTAGCTTTCCTGGTATGTTACTGTTCCTCCTCCTTCCCTTGATACTCACAACACACAAACCCAGGTCCTGCAGCTGGAGTAATGGAAAGGGTTGCCCTAGTCCCAGAAAAAGATGAGAAAATATCTTCCACCATAGGTAAAAATGGGAATACATTTTTTTCTTGCCAAGACCTGTTTTGGGGGGAAACTGGAAGATTCCTCACGTGAGGACCTGAGCCTCTACAGCCAGCCCTCCGAGGTCTGCCCTTTAGGCTAATCCCTGAGAGAGTGTGACAGAAAGTCAAGAACTCTGGACACTCCTGGCTGACACCTGCCTGCAATCTCTCAGGAATCTGACTTCAGCAGGCCCTTTGCTTGATTGCAAGCCCAACTCTGGGGTGGGGGGGAAGTACCATGGCGCCCTCTTGTGGCCCCTGTGGAGCTAGATAAGCAGGAGGACAAGAGGATGACCAACTTGCCCTCTAAGCACAGCAGGCACAGGAAATGTATTACTTTGCTTCAAAATTGTAGAGACTCAACAGTTGGAGTGCATGTGTTATGTCCTTGATTTCCTTTCACAAGAAGCTTCCTTCCTCCAGGGAAGGAAGGGGGTCCTATCTGGAAGACCCAAAACAGAGCTCTTCCACCTGATGCTCCAGCTTTTCAGTTCAGCTTCAGCATACGTTTTTTTTCCCCAGTTATTGGTTTAAGTTCCTAGAACTCAGGGGATGGATATTCTCTTAGACATGACAGTTTCTGCCCCTCAAATGAGGAGAGGTGAGGAAGAGATGCCTTATGCATCTTATCAATGGCTCAGTTTTCTCCAAATGGATGTGGATGAGTTCAAGTGAAACCATGGTTTAAAGAGATCATATCACTGAAGAGGTGCCAGTGGAACATAGCAGCACCAGGCTGGGCCTTGTTTTGTTGTTGTTGTTGTTGATAAGTAGATTGAGTGCACTCCTGAATAACGAGAGAGTACAATATAGACCCTGTTGCAGTGGCAGGAACCGCAGAGCACTGCTGCGTGATACCGGTGCCACAGAAGAGGCCCAGGATCTATTCCTGAACCAAAGCAAGCAGGCTGGCCGTGGAAACAAATGTCTGCAGTCCTAGCTCACGGGGAGGCTGGGGCAGCAGGATGGAAACTCCACCAAACCCTGCCCAGAACATTTTTCTAACTCCCTCTCTCTGTCATTTATGGTTTTTTTGATTGGTTGGTTGTTTTTTGGAGAGGTTTTTGCTATAGGGTGCATGAGCTCACCAGAAAGACAGAGAGAGACAGAGAGACAGAAAGCGAGAAATTGCCCCTGAGGGGGGATGGTCATGCCAAAATCCCTTCTCCTCCATTCTCCTCTTGGGATCTTGGGCACACACACACACAAGTGCCCAGTGTGAGTTTAAGCCATCGCACCCAGGACTCGAACCGTGGTTGACTTCATGGGAGTCCAGCAACCTAGCCGTTACACCAACTGCTAGTCCCATGTCATTTAGTTTTAAAAGCATAGTAAAGTAAATGTATCACTAGTAACATCGTCATTGACTACCCTTATCAAGCACCATGTGCTGTACGTACTTACATATATTACGCTTTCACATGAGGGGCCACACGGCAGTTTGGTTACACCAACATCACCACATACATGTGAAGACTGCCGTGTGTGAAGACATTATGATGGTCACCATGTCACTAGCTGACAGGAAATTTTTAGTTTCCAGGAATCCATAGTGGCCCTACAGCAGTTCCCCTTTGTCTCTAGTTTCCAGGTCAGAACTAGAACATAGAAACCTCCGTGGGAAGTAGTTAAACACAAACTCTACCGGACCCCTGTAGGCAAAGGGCCCTGCCCACTGGGGCACACAGCTCTGAGCCAGGGCCCTGGAGCTGGGAAGCAGAGTACAGGATGATCTTCACACTCCCACTCCTGTACTTACCAGATGCGTGTTTGGTGGACAGGAAGGACACTCCTTCCCCAGGGGCACTGAGGGCTGGCTATGAGCTGTCAGTAGTAACAGCTTGCTTTGCTGTGACGTACCAGGCTCCTGTGGGGCTGTTGTTGTGCCTCCCCCATGCCTCAGTCTCCCGTGTTGCTTCTCAGCAGACTGTCATTTGACGCAGCATTAGAGCACCAGTCCTTATCAATGGCTGGCGGTGTTTCTCTGACCTCACATCTTTGTTTTAACTGAACTTCATCTTGACCTTGTCCTTACCTTGGGCTGCAACATTAGGATTAATGTTATATTCTTTCATAGTCCATTTAGTGTGTTGAGTTTTACTCATGTAAATCTCTGAGTCTCACATAGGCCACAGTTCCTAGTCTGTTTGCGTTGAGCATGCTGAATTTCTCACACGTCATTCTGATTCTCTAATAAACACTTCCCTTATTGTCCTGGGCCCTGGCACCTGCCCCACATTCACGCACAGTCCACAACTGCACTTCGTCCTGCAGCCGCAGCCTCTAACCAAGTTCCATCTATCGTCCTGCCACCACCACGACCATGTTGCTCATTTCAAACACACTTTTGGGGCTCTATCTGTGTGCATTTCTTGGATTTTGTATGTTTGTTTTCTGAGGTCTTTTAACTCCTTTTATTTTATTGATGTTTTTGTCTTTTATTTATTTATTTATTTATTTTCCATAAGGCACATTTCCTTACCAGAGACAGAGAAGGACAGACACAGAAAGCAAAAAATCATCCCTTGGGGGATAGCTCCTCCATAATCTCTTCTCCTCCATTCTCCATTTGGGAGTTTGGGTATGCACACAGGCACCCGGTATGAATTTCAAGTTGACAGGTCTGGACTCAAATTGAGTTCAACCATGTGGGAGTCCAGTGCATTAACCACCACACTATCTGCTTATCCAAACTCCTTTTGTTTAAATATTTTTTTTCTAATGGCTCAAATATAAAATACTGTCAGTCAAGACTCTTACACCTTGTAAATCATTCTGACAAGTAAAAAAACGAAAAATAAAGGCATTATAGGTGAACAAAAATTGAGGAATTTTTAAGCCAGAATACTCACCTTAAAAAGACAGCTCTTCAATCTAAAAATAATTTACCTAAGACTTGAATGCACATAAAAAGACAGAGAACACCACTGGAAGGCATATAGAAGGCCATATGAGTGCTTATTTATTACCTTGCTTGTCTCCTAAAACCTTTTTGTTTTAGAGAGATTTTTTGCTATACAGTATGTGTGTTCACCGGAGTCAGAGAGACAGAAAGCAATAAATCACCCCTAAGGGGAATGGCTACGCTATAATCCCTTCTTCCCCATTCTCCTCTTGGGATTTTGGGTGAGAACTTGTACCTGGTATGAGTTTTAAGCTGGTCAGCTGTGTGGGAGTCCAGCAATGTAACAATTACGCCAGCTGCTTGTCCATATCTTGCTTGTATGAACTGATTTTTAGATGCTTAAAATATGTATATAATTTCTTGTGGACTTATAAGTATAAAAAACATAATGGCTCCAAATAATAGTTTGAGCCTCCAGGAACACTAGAAGGAAATGAAACATGAAGTTACATCCAGGAGAGAGCGTAGTGGGAACCAGGTGAGAGACTCTAGGGTTGGGCCACACCTCTGCCCTGCAGGGATTTGGAGCCCTCCCCTCAGTGACTACAGAGTGGGCATAGGCCTGGAAGCAGCAGGAACTTCTCCCCTGACCCATCTCTGAGCCAGGACACTGTTGGCTGCTGGGTGTGCAAGAGTCACCTTGGACCCTTTCTTCCATCTGACCTTTATCTCAGGAGAGGTAATATAGAGGTGCAAACCACATTTGGCCTGGATAAAGTGACCTTTGTCCTTGGGAAAATTAGTAACCAATTATAGAATGTCAATGAATATAATATGAATGAGCTGCTCCCTCTTTTCTTCTAACCTCTTAAAGGAAGCTTTTCCTATATTTATTTCTACTAGATATAATGATGTAGCTGATATATGATAGAGTTAGAAAAGCACAGGTCTTATAAATGCTGATTTGTTTTTAGAAATCGAGAGACCCTATAATCCCAGAGATAGAAGGACCAGCAGGTAGGTCCAATCTAAGCCACTCGGCTAGAGCTCATGATCAGGGACCACTGCCCATCCTCCTGTCAAGGAGAAGGAGCTCCTTGGCCTTGAAGGACCAATATCTGATTCCTGCAATGCTAGAGAAAACAGGAGCAACAGGGAGACCCTGCAATACTGGAGACAGAAGGTAGGAGCTGCTGCTCCACAGGTACTGATGCTGTTCTGCCCCTCACCCATCCAGGACCAACAGACAGACCCAAGCTAAGCCACTGGGGCTGAGTCCATCAGCAGGGACCTCCCTCCTTGTCCTCTACCACTGCCAGGCTACTGCATTGAGGAAGAGGGAGAGGAGAGGGACTCTCTAGCCTGTTTGGTGCCCCTGTGCACTGCACAAAGCAGTATACCACACTACCTTCTATCTGTCAGTGCAACCCCCATCCACACTGGAAGCACTTAGATTTGGGTATACAAGAATCAAACATCTGAATATAGGACACTCTGGAGGAATTCTTTCTCCATAACTTCCTTGAAAATAAAAGGAGAGAAACTCCCCTCTGCTAATCTGAACCCTAAACTACTACTGTGTATTCCACAGTCCCACCCACAGTAGAGGAGAGAAATTGACACAGATCTTACACATATCAGAGAGAAGTGCAGGAGGATCCAGCCACAGAAACACACTCCAGGGAAGTAGGGAGAAGTTAGTATGCCACCCGATGACTAAAATTAAAAGCAGAGCCCAAAGAAATAGGAAAAAAATCAGGAAATATTTCATCATCAAAGGATCAATGCTCCTCATCAACAATGGATAAAATTCAGGAGATCAAAGAAAAGTCAGAAAAGTATTCAGAATATTGTTGTAATAATACTCAACAAGATGCAAGAGAATACAGAGAACTAATTGTAGGAGATGAAGTCACTCATGCTAAAATGCCCTATCACCAAACTGAAACTTGAAGGAAAAAGATGGACGCCAAACAGATTAGTTTTTCTTTTAAAAGAAAACAGGATATTCCAGTCTACCTGAGTCAGCATAATAAGGATGTCCCCTCTGTTTTAAGCTTGACAAGAAACTGTTGAACTCACCAGTCTGTGTGTGTGTGTGTGTGTGTGTGTGTCTTTTGTCCTTTCCCTCTCTACAAAACTGTCTTCTGCTAAACTGCTTGAAAACTTTTTGCCTATCTGACGTATTTCCTTGGTTGCAACCCGAAGATCTCAAATAAAGCTCTTTTGTTCCTTAGAGACTCGGACTTAGAAAGTCATTGACAAATCTTGGTGTCAGAAGTGTCCTTTCAGCACTGCCACCGATGCCAGTGTCTGTGCTACAGGGGTCCTTTGAGTTCCTTCATTTCCTCAGCAGCTTTAGGTCATGGGTAGGGGATGTGTATCCTCTTAGACACAGCAACTTCCTCCTTTTGGTCACGTTTTCAAACTTTTTTCTAGGTGTTGTCTAGGAGGGGAACGTTTTATCAAGGCCTAGGGGGAGAAATCTCTCATCTAGGAGGGGAAATTCCTCATCGAGGAGAGGAATTCCTCTTATAGGTGAGTATCCAATTTTGAGGAAAGGAAACTTTCACCACAAATTTTTTTGTATCGAGTTGACAATCTTCTTTGGAATCGAATGCAGAGTTACTTTGGACTGTAGAGTTCATTTGAAATTTGAGGGAGAGTCACATAGTTTGTATTGTGAGAAAGTATTTGGCTTTCACATACCAAGAGTTACTTTGTGCTTTGAGAGACACTTGGCTTTTGGCTTGCAATGGCTGACAGCAGGGCATATGAACTCCAGCTTTCAGAACTCGCAGGTGTATGAACTATATTTCACTCCCCCTTTTTTTCTTGTGAAGTCAGGTAAGGGAAGCCTCAGGAGTCTGGGTCACATAGAAACTGAAAAGTCGATGTAAAAATGAGTCCCTTAAGCTTTTAAATAAATGAGTACTCTACCTGTCTGCCTTTTGCATATGTAAGTATTAAGCCCCCAAACCTGAGAACACATGTGTGGTTGGCAAAATATACTAACTATTAAAAAATAATAACATTATTAAAACAATGATGGCCATTACATGGAATGTCTCACAGAGTACTGTGAGATTAATTCTCTCCCTCTGATGAACGTTATGCTCCTGTTCATCTCACTCTTGGTATTGAGAAATTACCCAGACTGTTCATGCATCAGGGGCATGCAGCCTATGAGGCCTGCTGTTACAAGAAACCAGTCAAAAGGTCAGAAGCCTCAAGAACACAGCTGGACCACAATGTGGACGCACTCTGTCTGTGGCTGATGTGGCTGGACAGAAATGTGAGTATACTTCATTTGTGGCTCGACTGTTGCCAGCTCTCAAGGCATTGTCCAATTCTTTCTTTAGGGTTGGAAAAGAGCAGAGTGGCTTGTCATATTACATACGTGGGCCTTCTATAATCATTCACTAAATTCCCCAAAGAAAAAAGAGTACCACTTACTGGTCAAATATGCTGTGTGCCTCTGTATTTCCCTTTTCCAGTATCAATGTCTGGTAAAAGGAAAATGGGGTGAAGCCTGCGTACCCCATGGCCAGCAGGTTTTGGCTCAGGAGAGCAGTAGGGAGAGGTTTCCATTGACTTAAGGCCTGGGCCTGGCAGGTGGATGCTGAGGGGCGGGCTCCAGATCTCTGGAGGACAGAGGCATGGTCTCTCCCTGGATACCCAGCTCTCCCGCTTCTCACCATGTATTCTGGAGTTTCTTCCTGTCTCATTTATTCTTCCCTTCATTTGTTCCTGTGGTCCAAGTTATTATATCAAGTCATTTCCTGGAACAAACATTTGCTGTTCCATCTACTTTCTTCCATGGTTGCTAAAAAAACCCAACAAACCCAATTCTATATTTATAAGCGCAACAATAAAATTACACAACTAGTTTATACAAAACCTCTTCCTTTCTCCTCTCAGGATCTTGGGCACGCACGCACACGTGCCTGGCATGAGTTTAAGCCACCGGGTCCGGGACTCCACCCGCGGTCGACTACGTGGGAATCCAGTGACATAGCCATTACACTAACTGCTAGGTCCTAGTTGTCATTTTTTTTTTTTTTAAAGGAGAGGTTTTTGCTATAGGGCGCTTGAGCTCGCCAGACAGACAGAGAGAGACAGAGAGACAGAAAGGGAGAAATCACCCACCAAGGGGATGGCCACGCTCCAATTCTTTCTCCTCCATTCTCCTCTCAGGATCGTGGCCACACACACACGCACCCGGCATGAGTTTAAGCCACCGGGTCCGGGACTCCACCCGCGGTCGACTACGTGGGAATCCAGTGACATAGCCATTACACTAACTGCTAGGTCCTAGTTGTCATTTTTTTTTTTTTTAAAGGAGAGGTTTTTGCTATAGGGCGCTTGAGCTCGCCAGACAGACAGAGAGAGACAGAGAGACAGAAAGGGAGAAATCACCCACCAAGGGGATGGCCACGCTCCAATTCTTTCTCCTCCATTCTCCTCTCAGGATCGTGGCCACACACACACGCACCCGGCATGAGTTTAAGCCACCGGGTCCGGGACTCCACCCGCGGTCGACTACGTGGGAATCCAGTGACATAGCCATTACACTAACTGCTAGGTCCTAGTTGTCATTTTTTTTTTTTTTAAAGGAGAGGTTTTTGCTATAGGGCGCTTGAGCTCGCCAGACAGACAGAGAGAGACAGAGAGACAGAAAGGGAGAAATCACCCACCAAGGGGATGGCCACGCTCCAATTCTTTCTCCTCCATTCTCCTCTCAGGATCGTGGCCACACACACACGCACCCGGCATGAGTTTAAGCCACCGGGTCCGGGACTCCACCCGCGGTCGACTACGTGGGAATCCAGTGACATAGCCATTACACTAACTGCTGGTACCAGTCCTTAGCAGTCTTAACCATCACAACACTGGCTGGCCTGCTCAGTATCTATTTATATGTATGTACATTTTAATGAAAATATTCAATCGATTTGAAATCAGATAACTTCCTTTATTATTTATCATAATGAGTTTTTTTTTTTTTTTTTTTTTTGGAGAGGTTTTTGCTATAGGGTATGTGTGCTCTCCAGAGAGAAGAAACAGAGAGACAGAAAGTGAGATATCACTCCCTGAGGGGATGGCCATGCAGTAATCCCTTCTCCTCCATTTTCCTTTTGGGATCTGGGGCACACACACACACATGCGCCCAGCATGAGTTTAAGGCACTGGGTCTGGGACTCAAACCCCAGTCAACTATGTGGTGTCCAGTGACATAGTCATTACGATAACTGCTGGTCCCATAAGAAGGAGCTTCTAACAAAAACATTTTTAAGTTTTTGCTCAACTCTAATATCTGTAATTTGCCTTTTACTTGAACCAGTAGAAATATAGTAGAATTTATAGTGAAAATATAGTAAACCTCACAATAGGTTCTATTTAATTCGAAGTTGAGTTACTGGGGGATATGTTTTATTGATGAGAACTGAGACCATGTAATGTAGTGGGCAAGAATGACCTGGGAAAATGAGCTTATACAGAGAAAAGTTTGGAACTCATCTAATCCTAGTCTGTTTTTTTTTTTTTTTTTTTTTTTGAGAGTTTTTTTTTTTGCTATAGGGCGCATGCGCTCGCCAGACAGACAGAGAGAGACATAGAGACAGAAAGCGAGAAATCACCCCCCAGGGGGGATAGTCACGCCACAGTCCCTTCTCCATTCTCCTCTTGGGATCTTGGGCACACACGCACACGCGCCTGGCGTGAGTTTGAAGCCACCGGGTCTGGGACACGAACCGCAGTCGACTACGTGGGAGTCCAGCGACATAGCCATTACGCTAACTGCTGGTTCCCTAATCCTAGTCTGTTTTTGAGGAATTAAGTTAATTCACTTTTCCCTTTGGTGGCTCCTTTTCATATGATCACAAGGACAGGACTTGTCTTCTTTTTCTGGTAGACATAAAAATTATAGGCCTGGAGGGAGATTAGCTGATGTCATTGCTTTTTTATAACCACATTGTGGGTATCTCATCTCACCTACGTGGACTCACCGCAGAGACTCAGCCGGGTGAGTTCTGTTGTCAGCTTCATTGGCTGTGAGAGCCCATGGTTCAGGCTAGTGGTGGGATGAGGAAGGATTGCCCTGATGAACTGCAGGAGCGCTCTCTTCCTCCAATTTCAGTCTTATGTCTCAGTGAAACTTAGTTAAGAACAGTAGGTGTTTCTTCATGAAAAGATCAATTTCATAAATTTTATGGAGTCATAATATTTGAATTTGAAAATAAATTTGGTAGTTTTCTAAAATTATATTTGAAATGCCATTTCATTTTCCATTTTTCATTTTACTAGTTTTTCTTAGGTAAACTTACTGTGTGTACTTAGGTGCAGTTTTGGTTTTAAAACATAAGTAATCTAAATAATTCAGAAGAGTGTAGTCATACTTCTTTGTTCTTTAAACTTGAAATACTTTTGCATATTTATAATATTTATAACTATTTAATTTATTATGTCATAAGACAAGAGATTGTTTTTAAACATTTTGTGTTACTTTTCATTTAGTACATGACCATGAAGATCATTTTGTTTTATTCTGTTACAGTTATTGTTAAGGCAGGATTTTTTTTCCTGGCTATCAGGAAAATAACTGAAAATAAATTCTTATGTCATCTTTCATTTCCATACATTTAGTTTCTACATTATAAATATGAGAGTTTGTAATGTTAAACATAGTTACAAATGGTTATAAAATATTTACTTTCAATGCCTTTATTTTACAAATGAGCTAAAACTGATAAAATGGTCTCCATGTTAGTTTGGCTACAATATTTTTGGTAATAAATAATAATTTGGAGAGTAAAATTTTGCAGCATTCCCCTTATTTTAAAAAATGCTCTAAATATTATATAAGTGCAATTTCTGTACAGTTTTTTTTTTGAGAGGTTTTTGCTATAGGTTGTGTACACTAGCCAGAAAGACAGAGAGAGAGAGACAGAGAGATCGAAAGCAAGAAATCACCCCCCAGGGGCAATGGCCATGCTGCAATCCCTTCTCTTTCATTCTCCTCTTGGGATCTTGGGCACGCACGCACATGTGCCCGTATGAGTTTAAGTTACCAGGTCTGGGACTCCAACTGCTGTTGACTACATGGGAGTCCAGTGACATCGCCATTAACGCCAACTGCTGATCCCAAAGAACACATTTCTAAATGCTTTCTAAATGTCTCCATTTTATGCATTTAGAAAGGATAATATCATAGAGGAGAGACCGCACCTGTTTCTATTCAGCGTATATGACAGACAGGACACACTGCTCCACATTTTTATTTTCAATTTGGAAACATCCCTCCCAAATGAGTTATGTGACACAACTGGTAGGACTTTGATGTGACACACAGGGAAATGATATTACTAGATTTTGCAAGCCTTCAGAAGGAAAGAATCTGACGCTTGTATCTTTTTGATTTGGATGATTAGAAAAATCTTACTTCCAACATCCTCTTTAGGGTTCTGGAAAATTAGTAACACAGGATCGGTGATGAAATAACCTCGCATTTTACTACCTCCTCTGTCTGCAGTAACACTTTCCCTGACTCTGATTTCTCCCAGGATGACTGAAAATTAAGTGTCCTGGAATGATAAAGTCCCATCTTTGTCAGCATATACTAGGCTTCCAGCAGCACCTTACACTAAAGAATGATAAACGTGGGGCTGGAAGGTGGCATAGTGGCTAAGGGTGCTGGACTCGTCGAGTCCTGGAACTGGTGGCTTCCCTTCTCGTTTTCTCTCTCTCTCTTTCTCTGTCCCTTTCTGGTCAAATTAAAATAAATCAATAAAGTTAAATAAAATAATTTAAAAAAAAATTAAGTGCATCACAACAATCCAATACATTATGCTTATTCTTCTTGCATTGTGTATTTTCTGAAGATCTTTTCGTGGACTCAATCATGGCGGAGATGTGCTTTCCCTTCTCAGTTTTCTTAGGGTGCCACTTACTGTCATTGACCAAAGAACGCTCCTCTCTTTGGCACTCGAAATTCTTACAATCACTTTATCCTGTCAGTTATACTACTATAATACTAAAAGATAGTATTTTTTATTGTATTCATTATATTCTAAAATATACACAATGTGGAGTGGAAAAATTATTATTGGAATGATATTAATAAAAAGCCCTACCCTAAAAATAAAATATTGTGATAAAAATGACAACAGATTTTACACAACTTCTATTTCTTCAGAGGAACATATTCATCTTATGCCAATTAACTCTCGGGCTCCTGGAAATCAGTCCCTTCCTGCACCCAATACAGCTTTCCTCCATCTAGCACATTCTGTAGTTGCTATACATATGTTACATTTTTATACTTATAAACCTTCAGAAATCACATACCTATTTTAAGCTTCTAGAAATCAGTTACTTTAAGCAAGGTAGGACAAGCAGCTAATAAGTTGCTGGACTCTCACATGGCCAACTATGGTTTCATTCTAAGACCCTTCAGCAAAACTCATGGCAGGTTGGTGTGTGTACATGTGCAAAATCCCAAGAAGAGAATGGAGGAGAAGGGATTACAGGGTGTCCATCTCCTCTGAGGGATGACTTTCTGTTTTCTGTTTCACTCTGTCTCTCTGGTGAGAAAACACACAATATACTAAGAAATATGTCCAAAAAAAGAAATTATAAAAGGATAATCCAGATAATAGATATGCATTCATATTGCCTGCTATAATTATGAAATCACTTTCAGTGGTGTCCTATGTGTTGTTATGTGCATTCAAGTGAAAATCTTAGGTTACTTGTTTTTAGATTGAAGAGCTAACTTCTTTTTTAGGTGGGTCTTCTTGCATAAATTTTCCATAATTTTTGTTAATCTACATTGCCTTATTTTTTTTATACTTGTCAGAATAATTTTCAAGGTGTAAGATCTTGGCTGACAGTGTTTTATATTTGCACAATTGAAAAAAAATGTTTAAACAAAAGGAGTGGGGCCAAGCAAATAGTGTGGTAGTTAAGGCATTGGATTCCCACTTGCATGACCTCAATTTGAGTACTGAGTATACCAGCTTGAAACTGATGCCAGGTGCCTGTGTATGTGCACAAATTCCCAAATGGAGAATAGAGGAGAAGAGAAGAAGAGATTATGATATAATTATCCTCCAGGGGTGATTTCTCACTTTCCTTCTCTGTCCCTCTCTGTCTCTAGTGAGCAGATGTGCCTTATAGCCAAAACCTAAAAACAGAAACAAAAGACAAAAAACAAGTCAAAACAAAAGGAGTTAAGAGAATTCAGAAAACAAACAAAAGCCAAGAAATGCACACAGATAAATACCCAAAAATGTATTTGAAATGAGCAACATGGTGGTGGCAGGACGATAGAAAGAACTTGGTTAGAGGCTGCAGGACGAAGTGCAGTTGTGGACTGTGCGTATCTGTAGGGCTGGTGCCAGGGCCTAGGACAGTGAAAAAAGAATCTTAATGTTGCAGCCCAAGTTAAGCTCAAAATCAGGATGAAGTTCAGTTATAATAAAGATGTGAAGTCAAAGAAACATCATTAGGCATTGGTAAGGACTGGTGCTCTAATGCTGTATCAGATAACAGTCTGGTGAGAAGCAGCACCATAGGAGACTGAGGCATGGGAGAGGTGCAACATAGCCCCACAGGAGCCTGGTAATTCGGCAAAGTAAGCTGTTACTACTGACAGTTCATAGCCAACCCTCAGTGCCCCTGGGAAAGGAGGTGTCCTTCCTGTCTGCCAAACACACATCTGGTAAAATATATGAGTCAGGGTGTGAAGATCATACCACACTCTGCTTCCCAGCTCCAGGGCCCTGGTTCAGAGGTATGTTTCCCAGAGGACAGTGCACTTTGTCTACGGGGGTCTTACTGAGCTGGTGTTTATCTACTTCCTGCAGAGGTGCCTATGGTCTAGTTCTGACCTGAAAAATAGAGACACTGGGGAACAGCTGTAAGGTCACCATGGATTCCTTAAACTCGCAGGGATACACTAGTAAATTTCATAGGGTGTTCTACTCAAAGGTTGGCTATTGGGATGTAGTTGTTTTCTTAACTAGGACTGAAACTTTCAACCTACTGGGCTAAAGTTTCTTGGGAAAATGAGCTCATGCTTGGAAAAGTTTGGAACCCAGCTGTTCCTCTTCTGTTCTCTAGGAATTAAGTAAATCAGTGTTCCCTTTGGTTGCTCCCTTTCCTATCATCACAAGGTCTGGGCTTGTTGTTCTTCTACAGTTGACATAAAAATTATAGGCCTAGAGGGAGATTAGCTAATGTCATTGCTTTTTTATAATCACATCATGGTGTCTCATCTCACCTACATGGACTCACTGCAGAGACCTCCCTGGGTGAGTATCTCAAGGTTCATGTGAGTGTTGGGATGAGGAAGAAGAATTTCCTCAAAGAAGTGCCAACAGAGCTCTTTTCCCATAATTTCAGTGTAATGTCACAGGGAATCAGAGCTAAGTACAATAGCTGTTTCTATATTAAATGATCAAGTTCAGCAATCTTATGAGGATATTAGTTTATTGACATGGAAAACATTTGGCAAAATTTAATATTCCATTTTAATTGTTTGTGTATTTTATTTTCTGTTATTTTGTTCATTTTTCTCAATTAAAGTTAGTGAATGTACTTAGGTAAAGATATATTTATATATTTTTTCTTTTCTTTAAATTTATTTTTTTTACATTAATTCACTATACATCATTACAGCATACAAAATGAATTTCTCATCCAGAATATACTGTATATTGGCTCAATCAAGCACATCAACATACGTGTTAATCAACAAATAATTTTCCATTTGTTATGTCCTGTATATCTTTCTTTTTTTTTTTTTTTGCCATATTCTGTTCAAGTAGTAGGTACATGAACTTATTGAGAGCTCAAGACAGGACAAAAATTCTTAAGACCAGACAACAAAGCTTAGAAGAAAAGCAGCAATATTTTAGTCAAGTCACAGAATGCTGTTTCATCAGTTCAGTCTCATGTACTTAATCTTTTGTCTGTTATGGTTCGATCTTCCAGATTGAATTCTGGGATATAATACTCAACTCCAGACTTCGTCCCTACAATTAAGTTGCCCATTTTCTTATTTCTTTAACTCTTATTTCTGTGTGTCTGCATTTAATTTTACTGACAAAGTACTCCCTTAATAACTTCTTGGAGATCTGGTCTGGTGCTGGTAAATTCTTTCAGGTTTTGTTTATCTGAGAATGTTCATGTCTGTTCTTCCCAAATGAATGATAATCTTGCTGGGTACTGTGTTCTCGGTTGAAATTACTTTTCCCTTAACACTTTGAATATATTTTCCCATTCTTTCCTTGCT
>NW_006204105.1:320707-346815 GCF_000334495.1 Tupaia belangeri chinensis
ATCTTTGAGTGCCTCTCTAGGTTTGGAAAGTTTTCTTGCAGGATTTCATGGAATAGATTATCAATGCCCTTATAAGTCTTCACTTCTGGGATGCCTATTATCTGGATGTTTGGACTTTTGATGGTATCTAGTATTTCTTGTATATTATTCTCAAATTTTTGGGCAATTTTCTCAGTCTTCATGGTGGATTTTTCTACATCAGAAATTTTCTCTTCTACATCTGAGATTCTATTTTCTGTATTGTCCAGTCTGCTTTTAATACTTTCAAGGGAGATTTTGACTTCCTGTATTATATCCTTCATCTCTAACAGTTCCGTCTGATTTTTTTGTAAAGTGTGAAATTCCTCTATTAGATCTTGCATGAATTTCCTCACCTCCTGGAACTCTTCAGCTCCTTTCTCCTTCCTCTTCCACAGTTCATTGTCTCGCTTCTCTTCCATCTTAGTTAGCTTTGTTATTATGAATGTTCTAAATTCTTTATCAGATATTTCCATTGAACTATGTGTGGATGAAGAAGAGTTATCTTTTTCTCTTGGAGGAGAGGTATTTTCTTGCTTTCCCATATTTCTTGTGGTCCTGCAGTGATTTCTAGTCATCTTGTGGATGCTCGGTTTCTTCCCAAACTTGGAAGTTCAATCACATGAGTGTCATGTGCTGGAGGCCGAATTATCAGTGGAAAATCTTCATTTCTCTGTTTCCCCCAAAATGGCTAGTTCTCAGGAGCCATGAAGGTGTCTCTTCAAGAAGGCCTGTTTCCTTGCCTTGCCATGCAAGTTTTGTGTGCGGAGGCCGAATTATCAGTGGAAAATCTTCATTTCTCTGTTTTCCCCAGAATGGTTAATTCTCAGGAGCCATGAAGATATCTCTTCAAGAAGGCCTGTTCCCTTGCCTCCAAAGATATATATTTAAAATGGAGAAAATCAGGGCTGGCAGGTGGCATGGTGGTTAGGGTGCTGGACTCCCACATGGTTGACCGTAGTCTGAGTCTAGGACCTGGTGGCTTGCCTTTTCACTTTCTCTCGTTCTCTCACTCTGTCCCACTCTGGTCAAATTTAAAAATTAAAAATATACTAGTAAAGTTAAATAAAATAATTTTTAAGTAAAGAAAATCTAAATGAATTTAGAAGTATATAATTATACTTGTTCCTTTAAGTTTGTAAGTACATTAGTATACTTAAAATGTATAGAACCATATAGATTTCTTTTTTCTTTCTTTTTTTTTTTTTTGGTTAGAGAGTACATGATCTCATTGGAGAGAGACATAGAAAAGGAGAAAGTGAAAAAGCACCACCCAGTGGGAACTGTCACACTGTAGTCCCTTCTCTTCATTTCTCCTTTTGGGACATTGGGGACCTGTGTACAGAGAGTTGGTGTGTTTGTCAAGCCACAAGGTTTAGGATCAGACTGAACGAACGACCATGTGAGGTTTGGTTGCCTTAACCACCATGCCACTGGTTGGCTCTTAAACCATTTATGTGATGATGTTATGAACATGAGATTATTTCTCTTGAAATTTTATATTTACTTTTAGCAGACAATTATAAAGATCACTTTGTTTTATTCTGTTGGAATAATTGCTATTATAATGCAGGATTTTTAAATGATTAGTATAAAGTTGTATAGAATTTTATTTTTGTCCTTTGTCAAATTTTTGTAGAGATTGTTAATGCAATACAAGTATGGTAGCTTTTAATATTAAGCAATATTAACCACAATTACAAATATTTAAAATAACATTTGTTTGGTTATTCCATATTTTATAAATAAATGAAAATTTTGAGTATGATCTAGGTGTTTATTTTGGTAATATTTCTTAGTAGTAAGAGAACAATTATTTGCCAAATTTGAAGAATATGTCATCCTCTTGCTAAAATAAAATCCTCTTACTTTTGTTTCTGTACTGTTTTTTTTTTTAAAGAAGATTCCTAATTTAAAGTTCGTATATTAAAATATATATGGGAGGAACCAGCAGTTAGCGTAATGGCTATGTCACTGGACTCTCCCATGTAGTTGACTGTGGTTCGAGTCCCGGACCTGGTGGCTTAAACTCATGCCAGATGTGTGTGTGTGTGTGTGTGTGTGTGTGTGTGTCCCCAAGATCCTGAGAGGAGAATGGAGGAGAACCCAAGATCCTGAGAGGAGAATGGAGGAGAATGGAGGAGAAGGGATTGTGGTGTGGCCATCCCTTGCTTTTTGTCTTTCTGTCTCACTCTGTCTTCTAGGTGAGCACATGTGCCCTATAGCAAAAACTTCTCCATATATATTTGTATATCTGTGTGTATATATATATGTGTGTGTGTGTGTGTGTGTGTGTGTGTGTGTGTATTGTAAAAGGGAAAATATCTTTCGGTTTTGTTGTTGAAAGTTACAAATTAATGCTTTTTTAATTCAAAGAGATGGTGTTTGTTTTAGTGTCTGTGTTTCTCAGTAAGAGAGAGAGAATGGAGTAAGGGGAAGTTGAAATAGAGACAACAAAAAAATAAACCATGATGATAATGATTGTCAATTTATTGTTCAGGAGGACATCAAACCCTCAAGAAATTTAAAAGTGCAAAAATGCTCTCTCTTTAAACAACCCCCAAACAAGGTCAAGCACGTTTAGATGCCTTAATATCTATATTTTGTGCATTTAGGGAGGATAAAGTGAGAGAGGAGAGGGCTCATCTGCTCTATTCAGTGTACATGATAAAGGACTCATTCCTACAAATTCCAATTTCCAGTCTTGAAAAGTCCTTTCAAATTCAGTATTTAATGCAGATGGGAGGACTTCGATCTTATGTTCAATGAGATGCAAAGGACCTGGTGATAAAAGACCTTGCAAGCCTTTAGAAGAAATGACCCTCACTGTTTGGCATGATCAAAACAATTAAATTACTTCCAACATATTTTTAGGGTTTTCAAAAATTTGCAAAACAGGATTTGTGGTCAAGTGCCGCCAGTGTTTCTATACCTCCTCCTTGTGCAGTGATACTTTCCTTAACTAGGGCTCCCCCTCGCCCCCGGGGGAACTGAAAATGAAATGATAAATAACCCGGTCAGCATGCATTGTGCTTCCAGCAGCACCTGACACTGAGCTCAATTTCCAGAGAACAGTAAGTGCACTGCATTTCTTCAATGGCATCTGAGACCTCTCTTTTCTATTCTTCAGGCATTGTGTAATTTAAAAAGTTTATTTCCATGGAAGTAATCATGGTGAAAGAATGCTTTCCTTCCTTAATTTGCCAGCTCATTTTCTCAAGTTGCCACCTAGTGCCACTAATCAACCTGGAAACCTCATAACCACGTCATGCTTCAGTGACCAGTCCCATGTCTTACAAGACAGGCTGCTTAATGGAGGCTGGACATTTCATAATAAAAATGATACTTTTCATTACTATAATAATGAAACTTAATCTAGGATTTTTAGCATATGAATGATATTGTTATATCTATACTATGCAGAGTGCAAAGATTATATTCAAATTATATTTATAAAATTACTTGAAAAACTAAATATTGAGATAAAGATAAAAAACCATTAAATAATAAATGTTTGCATCTTCAGAGGAACATATGCATCCTGTGTGAAATAGTACTGGGTTCCTTCACATGGCTACCTCCTTTTTATGTATATGCTCCTTGTCTGTCTTCAGACATCTGAGCTAAGACCATGTTATTTATGATTACTCTTTTGTTCCTGTTCTGCTTAATATGGTTATTTTAGCCACTGTTATCCATATAGCAAAAGTACATATATACTTTGAGATGATGAAACTGAGAATAGCCCAAGGTGACGCAGTGTAAGGAGAGTGAGCTTTTCTGCATTTCCTCTTACTGAGATGCTCAGGAGCTTCAGCCTCAGCTTCCTGGGTGTTCTTCCTCATAGGGACAGCTAAGGTGTGTAATCCTGTTTCTAAGTTTTTAATATATCACTTAACATAAAATTTTCTTGATCATATTGACCAACCTAAAGTGATCTGTATGAGTTTTTCTTGTTTTTTTTTTTTTTTTTTTTTTTAGTTTGGAGACATAATTGTTGTTGTTCTCATGATTAGTTTATGGTAGGATCTCCAGATTCATCAAATAAAAATAAAGGACACACAATTTAGTTTTAAAGTCAGGTGAGTAATGACTTCTTTGTTATGTTGAAGGCAAAAATTATTCAAAAGTTATAATGAAAACATTCATTGTATTTTGTGCATCTGAATCCTGGGGAACCATAATCCTTTCTTATTCAGGCTTAGCACCGCTTGTCTAAAGAACCTCCTTGGAGAAAGATATCATTTGCTGACATCGAAACTCAAATCTTTTTTACTGTGTGTTCATCATTTCTAGAGTAAGGGGTTTGAATTACACTGGGTGAGCTAAATATCTCTTGGGAAGAGAGATGAAGGTATTAAAACTCTTATCTATGCTATTTTATCTAATTATACGTACCCTCTCTATTTGGTATATTGTGTATAATATATGGACTGTATTAAAAAATTTATAAGGACTATAGTTAATAAATAATTGTACATGTAATACAATCCATGCACAACTATTCTTTTCCTAGCACTGGATTGTGATGCTTGCCATTTGGAAACCATCAAGCCATGCCAGTATTATCCTGGTGCTTCTCTTGGTTCCCTGAAGAATCCCACTGTGCTGAGGGTGTGGATGTATGATGGTGTGAACTGTCCACTGTTTGGTTTGGGAAGCTCATTTAAATGTGTTCCTTTACAAGACTAAGCTTTAGAGAGAGAAAGAACCACTCCATCAACTATACTAACTCAACTAAGGGGATGCCTCCTTTATGAAATCCTATATAGTAATTGGCTTTGAAAACCAGTTTTATAGTTCTGCCATTAATTTCTTATTGTGAGTCAGGAATATTAATTGTGAACATTTCTTCAATGCTCTGTGTACCTATATTCACGGAAGATAAATGACCTTGAAAATAGACTTGGACACATTTTCCTCTCAGAGGAACTTCAGTGAATTTTTTTGAAAGTCCAGTCTTTTTTTTTGGTATGTTATCATAAGGCACATGAACTTACCAGAGAGAGATAGAGAGAGGGAAAGTGAGAAATCACCCCTTAAGGAGGATGGCTAAGCCACAATTCTTACTCCACCATTCTCCTTTCAGGATTTGGGTAACACATGCACATGCGCCCAGCTTGATTTCTAAGATGTCAGGTCCAGGACTCGAACAGTGGTCAGTCATATGGGAGTCCAGTGTCTTAACCACCATGCCACCTGCTGGCCCTGGGAGTTTGCATGTTTCCTGTAATGAAGCTGAATTGTTCTAAGCCTTTTCTTATATGAAATGGATAAATAATGATGCCTGAATCCAGGCCAATGGCATGAAGCAGTAATGGCAAAATTAGTCTGGAAAATTGTGCAAGACATCATGAGTAAACTTGAGAAGAATCATTTTTCATATCAGAGATCATTTTCTTGGCATGAGAGTATATCCCTGTCAGAAGAGCAGTCCCGGGACCAGCAGTTAGCGTAATGGCTATGTCGCTGGACTCCCATGTAGTTGACCGCGGTTCGAGTCCCGGACCTGGTGGCTTAAACTCACGCCGGGCGCGTGTGCATGCGTGCCCAAGATCCCGAGAGGAGAATGGAGGAGAAGGGATTGCAGCGTGGCCACCCCCCTCGGGGGGTGATTTCCTGCTTTCTGTCTCTCTGTCTCTCTCTGTCTGTCTGGCGAGCGCACACGCCCTCTAGCGAAAACCTCTCCAAAAAAAAAAAAAAAAAAAAAGAAGAGCAGTCCCAGGAAAAGGACCAACATGCAACATGTGGTGATGATGATGCAACTCACAGTTTTCAAGGAATGGTTAAAAGTAGTTATTTTCCTGTTGATAATTGAGAGGTGGGAAGTAGCATTTTAAATTATGATGAAGAGAGGTCACAGGAGAAATCTGGCATAGAAACTAAACTCGTAGAGAGGATCCTTCTTAGCTGATACGGTTAATAGGGTTTTGGTAAACAGGAACAGCCTACAAAGATGTACTTACCCTAACTTTAAGATACTGGGAAGATAATAGATTTCATAGCAAAGGGAATGTAAGGTTGAACATAAGATTGGAGATTTAAAATATCATATTTTCCTGAATTATCACACTTAGTTCAATGTAATTACAAGGTCTGAAATGTGAAAAGAGTGACAAAGAGTAGTTTTTACGTAAGTGATTAGATATAAGACTCAGCTTGTATTTTTTCAATGCTTATTTGGTGAGTCTTTCCATATTTGCAAAATTTTGATTCAGTTTCATTGTACAAATACCATTGAGTGATATTATATGTACTTCACTATTTTAGGTTTTAAACTACGTGTAAAATGAGAGAACAACCAACAGGTTTCCTAAAAAGGGAGGCACAGCTGCAGGGTGTAGACAGTGTGCACCCTCTACAGGCACGAACGTGGGTGTTTTGATGGTTCACATGCATAAGTAATTTCATGTAGAAAGTGATGCAGGGAGTGATTTTCACAAATTTATATGAGATATACATGGTTTATTAACAGTGAGTTAAATAAAAATGATGATGGTGATGATTTAGAAAGTATATTGATGTGAAATCTACTATTACTTTTTCCAGATATACAAAATCTATTTATTTCATGCCATGAAGATGAACACACTTTCCACTTATGTTATAATTGAAAAATGCCTTTTTTTCCAAGCTAGTATTGGACTCCCAGCCAACACCTTCCTCTTTCTCTTCTACTTCCTCATACTCCTTCTGGACCACAGACATAGACCGATCGACCTGATCATCTGTCACTTGGCTTTAATCCACATAGTGATGCTTCTCACTGCAGCTGAATTTTTGTCTCCAGAGCTGTCTCAGTCACCAACATACTGGAATGACTTCACATGTAAGGCGGTATACTATGTAAACAAGGCAATGCGGGGCCTCTCCATCTGCACCACCTGCCTCCTGAGTGTATTCCGGGCCATCACTATCAGCCCCAGCACATCCTGGTTGGCAAGGTTCAAACAGAAATCCAAGAATTACATGATCCAAGTTTTTTTTTTCTCTCTTTTTGGTTCCTCAGTTTGGGCCTTAGTACCTACAAGATCATCTACACTGTAGCTTATTCCAATGAGACCCAGACCAATCTAAGGAATATCAATAAATATTGTGCACTTGCTCCTAATAACTTCATCATCAGGGGTTTTTATTTCACTCTGGCATTTGTCAGGGATGCCTTCTTTTCAGGAATTATGCTGCTCTCAAGTGTGTTCATGGTCATTCTCTTGTTCAGGCATCAGAGGCGATCCCAGCACCTTTGCAGAACAAGTCTCACCTCAAGACCCTCCCCAGAGAAAAGTGCTACCCAGACCATCTTGCTGCTGGTGTGCTTTTTCGTGGTCATGTACTGGGTGGACATCATCATTTCAACCACATTAGTTTTGTTATGGATAAAAGAACCAGTTCTTGTCGGTGTTCACCAGATTACGGTCAATGTCTATGCCACTATCAGTCCTTTGGTCATCATCTGTTCTGATAATAGAATAATCAGTACTCTGAAAAATATGCAGCAGAAATTCCATCAGCATTTAAAACGTTACTTATGAACATTTGTTTCTGAACATATAATCTATAGTCACTAACTAATTCAAAAAGCATAGGATTTATATCATTTAAATAACAGGCATAGAATTACATTTTCATGATATGTAAAATACTTCAGTTTTTTTTTTTTTTTTTTTTTTTTTGCCAGAGGGCTAATGTGCATGTGAAATAGAGAAAGAGCAAGAGGAAGAACCACCAATGGAGTTTCGACATACCACTATCCTTTCTCCTTCTATTTCTCCAACTCGTCAGGATCCTGGGCATGTGTCCACACTCCCAGGGTTTTATTCAAGTCTTCATAGCTGAGATTCCAACCTCAGTCAGTCACTTGAGATGCAGCTCCCTCTACTCACACTTAACCACCATGTTACAGTGGCTCAGTTGGTGGTGGAAGATTTCATTTCTTGATGGAGGCCTGACAGAGGACCCCAGTCTATGTGTAGACCTCACTTACAGGTCATCTTTAGACCTTGGAGGGGACCTGCAGTCCCCTGAATATTGCATCTTCACAGGCCAGCTAGAGAATCTCTCTCCAATATGATAAGATTTGTGATGTGTGTGTAGTAGTGGGGCCTGGGGAAAAACATTTGGAGGAGGCATACAAAGACAGCATTGTTGAGACAGGAAGGTAGTGTTGTTATATTTTGATCAACTCGACCGGGGAGAAATGTTCACATATTGGAATGATCACCTTGTAAGCTAAATACTGTGATTGAATGTATTAAAAAATGTAAATAAAAATAAAAAAGAGTATTTAGAGTAAAATAAAAAGATTGCTATTTGAAATCGTAATCACAGAAACATCTGCCTACCATCTTTGTCACATTCAGTTTCCTAGAACAAATCCCAGGTCCCTCTATGTCTGCCAACAAGCTTAAGAGTAACATCTCTCTGGATGGTAGTTCTGTCTGCATTTACTCCAGGACTTGGTCCTGTAAGAAGGAAAGTTAGAGAAAGGCGGAGACACAGAAGCAAGGATGAGGTGAATATAGACAAGCTGTGCTGCTCAGTCATGCTGAGCTTTTTTATTTATACATTTTATCAGACACAGTGAACTGTTTTTCAAGTTTTCAAGGGCATGAATGAAGTTCTACAGCTGGAGATAAGCTCTTTAATGTATACCTTTTCTGGTCTCATTACTATCATGTGTGATCCTGTTATGCATCATAGGTCAAGCCAGATTACTTATCTGTAAATGCACGGTTCTTCTGCAACTCTGAGGAAGGCTGCCTGAGTATGCATCAAAGAGGATTATGTTTAAGCCATAAACATTATATAGAACAGGCCTTGCATGACCTAGCTAGGATCAGGATGTTTCCAAAGCACCATAGATATTTCCACAGAGTCCCTAGCATCTAAGGCATGTGTCAGCCAGTCTAGTGAATAATTAATGAGGCATGCAGATAACTGCTTCAAGCTGTCAGACTGCATACCCTCAAATATCCCCTTTTCTTGTTTTGAGGGTCAATATGGCTTTTTCCTGTTTAGGAGGGGGTTGACACTGTGATACACATAAGGGCAACATATGAATACTCCAACAAGTGGGTAAGAGAATGATCAGCAGAAATATAGCTCCAAAGAATACTTGCTTAAGGCAATAGGTGGTGGAAGGGAAAGGAGCAGGTATATCAGGATACAACAAAGTATCATAAAGTTTGCAGTAAGTTTTGCACACATGGCAAGAAACAGATTTTCAGGGGTTGGTCCCTTGTACATCTTTGTCAATATTATTTGGATGCTGTTGGACAAAGCCTTGATGTCTTCCCAAGTGCTGATGTTAGCTTCAGTCAGCTTTTTCCATTTCTTGTTCTTCTTTTTGTACTGTTAATTCTGAATCTTCAGCTGGAAGTTTGGAATTGGGTCCTTCAGCATCTGATGCCTGCTCATGGTGTTGCACATCATATGCACCGAGTGGGGATCCAAACCAGACCTACAGTTGTAAGCACAGAGAGAAACCCTCTTCCCCAGGTTATTAGAGGAGCTGAACCTTACCAGGTTGGATCTGGTGGCATCTTAAAAAAGACTTTTGCTTGGGGGAAGTTTTTGTGTTGTTAAGTAGTACTCCATTGATGTAATTTTGAATCAAAAGTCAGATCTAGATGATTCGATTTAAATATGGTTAAAGAAAGCAATTTGGCAGCATGAGTAGAGGGGGGCTCTAGATTCCCCCTTTTTTGTTTTAAAAATATAGAGAGGGTTTGTTTTATCAACCAACTTTAAACTAGTAAATTAGGTCTATTTAGACTGTGTTTCACCTATCATATATATATATCTTTTCATGAAATCTTTTAAATTTTTTACAATTTCCTCTCAGATTTTCTTCAACATAACTCAAACCTTTTGCAACATGATTTATTCCTTGATTATTTGTCCCCTTTTATATTTTTTCATTCCGGAATAATCCAGCCATCTTACTTTAGGATAAACATTTTACCATACAAAACTCCTTCAATGTTCAAATGTTCTCTTTCTTTTTAACCTTTTCCACCACAAATACATATTCATACCTATATCTTTCTTTCTATATCTCTTTCCTACTTACAGTTTTCCTCCTTTTTAATTTATTTTTATTTATTATTAGTATTATTTATTATTTTTATACAATCAGTCATTATATATCATTTAGTTTGTAAAGAGATTTTTCCCAACATGATATATGCCACACAGCACATGAGTTGATACTACTATACACATCATCACCAACAGGCAACAAACAATATTTGTGTAATACAAATGTCTTACTTCTCCACATTTTCCCAAATTTCTCTTCCTTTCCTACTTTTCCATTCTCCTACTCTCCTTCAACTTTGTCCCCTAGTGTCCATAATGATTTTTAATGCTTTTATGTTCTCCAGTCTTTCAATCCCTAGCACAGAGTGTAGACAGTTGGTATATGTTAAGTGGAGATATACAATGTCTGTATTTTATAGCCTGACTTGTTTCACTCAGCAATATATCTTCCATGTTTGCCCACTTTCTATCAAATTCCAGGGTCTTATTATTTTTTTTTATGGCTGAATAGTATTCCATGGAGTATATGTGCCACACTTTTTCAATCTATTCATCTGTTTGTAGACATTAGGGTTGGTTCTATGTCTTAGCAATTTTGAATGCTGCTGCAATAAATATAGCTGGGCAAGTGCTTTTCTGACTGAATGTTCTTCTGTCCTTTGGGTAGATACCCAGGAGTGTAATTGATGAATTATATGGTAGTGCTATTTGAAAGTCCTTGAGGAACCTCCATATTGTTCTCCACAGTGGCTGGACCAATTTACCATCCTCCCAAGGAAGACATGCGAACAGCCAAAAAGCATATGAAAAAATGTTCAACATCCCTCATCATAAGGGAGATACAGAACAAAACCACAATGAGATACCACCAAACCCCAGTCAGAATGGTAAAGATTTAAAAAAGAAATGATAAGTACTGGTGGGGATGTAGTAAAAGGGGAACTCTCATACATTGATTGGTATTGCATTAAATATATAGATTAATTTGGGTAGAATTGACATTTTGATTACATTAATTCTTCTAATCCAGAAACATGGGATGTCCTTCCACTTTTTTGTGTCATTTTCAATTTCGTTTTTTAGCTTCTCATAGTTTTTCTTATGAAGGTCTTTAACTTCTGTGGTTAGATTTATTCTTATACTTTTTGTAGCTATGGTAAATGGAATTACTTTTTTCAGTTCTATCTCAGTTTACCTGCTGCTTGTATATAGAAATGCTATAGATTTCTGTATATTGATTTTGTATCCTGCAACTTTACTGTATTCATTTATTACTTCCAGGAATTTTTTCATGGATACCACTGAGTCTTCTATGTATACAATCATGTTATTTGCAAATAGAGATAATTTCACCTATTATGTTCCTATTTGAATGCCTTTTATTTTATTCTATTTTCTTGTTGAATTTGTGAGGACTTCCAGTACTATATTGAAAATAAGTGAAGAAAGTGAGCATCCTTGTCTTGTACCAGTTTTTAGTGGAAAGGCTTTCACTTTTCCCCATTCAGGGTGATGATGTTAGCTATGGGTTTTTCATAGATAGGTTTTATTGTACTGAGAAATGACCCTTCTATGCCAATTTTGCTGAGTCTTGATCATGAAGGGATGCTTTACCTTATTAAAAGTTTTTCTGCATCGATTGATATGATCATATGGTTTTTATCTTTCTTTCTGTTAATATGGTGTATTACATTTATGGTTTTATGTCTGTTGAACCAACATTGCATCCCTGGAATGAAGCCTACCTGGCCGTGTTGTATAATCTTTTTATATGTTGTTGAATACAATTTGCTAGTATCTTATTGAGAGTTTTTGGGTCTATATTTATCAGAGATATTGGTCTATAGTTTTTCGTTCCTTTCCTGTCCTTGTCTGTTTTTTTTTTTTTTTTTAATTTTTTAGAGGTTTTCACTATAGGGTGAGTGTGCTCACCAGACAGACAGTGAGAGACTGAGAGACAGAAAAGGAGAAATAAATCCCCAGGCGTATGGCCACTCCACAATCCCTTCTCCTCCATTCTCCTCTTGGGATCTTGGGCATGCACACACATACGCCGGGTGTGAGTTTTAAGCCACCGGGTCCAGGACGCAAACCCCGGTTGACCACATGAGAGTCCAGCAACATAGCCATTACACTAACTGCTTGTCCTGAGGAATTCCTCTTTTAGATGAGTATTCGATTTTAAGGAAAGAAAGCTTTTTTCTTAAATCTATTTCTATTGAGCTGCCAATCTTCCTTGACTATTTTTTTTTTTTTTTTGAGAGAGAGGTTTTTGCTATTGGGTGTGTGCACTCGCCATAAAGACAGAGAGAGACAGTGAGACAGAAAGTGGGAAATCACACCCTCAGGGAGGATGGCCAGGCCACAATCTGTTCTCCTCCACTCTCTTCTCAGGATCTTGGGCATGCACGTACATATGCTCAGTGTGAGTATAAGCCACCAGGTCCAGGACTTGAATATGGGAGTCCAGCAACATAGCCATTACACCAACTGCTGGTCCCTTTTCCTTGACTTTTAAGTGGAGTTAATTTGGGCTATGAGAGATCATTTGACATTTGAAGGAGAGTCATGGAGTTAGTTTGTCTTGTGAGAAATTATCTGGTTTTGGAATACAAAGAATACTTTGTGTTATGAGAGACACTTCACTTCTGTCTTGCAGTGGCTGACTGCAGAGGTATGAACACCAGCTTTCAGAACTCACAGGGGTATGAGTTATATTCCACAGTCCTACATTTTTTTTTTCCTGTAAAGTCAAGTAAGGGAAACCTCAAGTGTTTAACTGGGCCATATAGAAACTGAAAAGTTGATGTGAAAATGAGTCCTTTAAGCTTTTAAGGAATTGAATACTCTACCTGCCTGCCTTTTGAATATGTAAGTATTAAGTCCCCCTGAAAACACTTGTAATTGAAAAAGTACTAACAATCATTTAAAATAATGGCCATTACATGGAATGTTTCACACAGCACTGTGAGATTAATTCTTTCTCTCTGATGAACAATTATTATACTCCTGTTCATCTCAGTCTTAGTCCTGAGAATTTAGCCAGACTGATTACCACTGAAGACCCTCTGCCCAGACTTTACCCTCCTGTCCCTCCAGATCTAGCCAGGAGCCAGGTTAGAGCACCCTACTTATTCTCTCTGTCTCTATCCATCTCTCTCTCTCTCTCTTTTTAATTTTTAGACTTCTAGCTCTCTGCCACTCTTTAGTCATGCTAATTCCTACATTTCCCCTTGCCTCCATAGGACAAGCCAATCATCAGCCACTTATATGCGAGTTCTGAGCAGCCCCATTCCAGGCTTATGACCACTGAATTCACCCTCCTGCCCTCCAGATCTAGCCAGGAGCCAGTTTAGAGCACTTTACTTATTCTCTTTGTCTCTTTCCATCTCTCTCTCTCTCTCTCTCTCTCTCTCTCTATATATATATATATATATATATATGTTTTTTTTTAAATTTTTAAACTTAGCTCTCTGCTGCTCATTTGTCTTGCTAATTCCTACCTTTCCCCCTGTCCCCATAGGAGAATCCAATCAGCAGCCACTATATCTGACTTCTGAGTGGGCCCATTTAGGGGTTATGACCAATGAAGACCCTCTGCCCAGACTTCACTCTCTTGCCCCCCAGATATATCCAGGAGCTAGGTTAGAGCATCCTACTTATTCTCTCTGTCTCTTTCCATCTCTTTTTCTATTTTTATTATGTTTTTAAATTTTTGAACTTCTTAGCTCTCTGCTGCTCTTTTGTCTAATTCCTACCTTTCCCCAGAGGACAAACCAATTAGCAGTCACCTATATTTTAGTTCTTACTGGCCCCATTCACAAAGTGTGCACACAACCTGCTTTTCATCTTCTGACAGAAAAAGAAAATGTCTTATTGTTTTCTTTCTACTTTCATTTTTTCCATTCCTTTTCCTTTTCTTTTTGCCTTTCTCACATGTCAGTTCAGCTTCCACACACTAATTTTCTAGACAAATTTAGACCCTCCCCAGAGGAAAAAGCTACCCAGACCATCCTGCTGCTGATAAGTTTCTTCGTGGTCCTTTACTGCATGGACGTCATCATCGCATTCTCCTTATTCCTGTTAAGGGTGAATGACCCAATTGTCATGGGTGCACAGAAGCTCTTGGCCAATGCCTATGCCACTGTCAATCCTTTTATGCTAATCTGCTCTGAGAGAAGAATAATCAACATTTTGCAATATATTCTATGTAAGTGCCGTAATTTTTTAAACAAGTTATTGAATTTATTCTGGAAAATTCTTCTGTCAATAAATGACTCAATAAGCACATTTTTAATAAATAGAAATTATATTTACATGTTTATTGTATTTACATGCTTTGAAATGAAGATGCCAGTGTAAGTTTGGTTCTTTCAGTTCATTGTGTTCATCATAATGTGATCTTCCTGTAGTCAGTTTTTATTCTCTCATTTTCACTTTACCTTTGTAGAGGAAAATATTCCTTTCTAATTGAAGTGTACTCTTAAGAAACTCCTACTGGTAATCAAATATCTCAGTAGTTCTAGATGTGTAAATATTTTAATTTATTCTTTCTCATCAAAGCTGGACTATGTGTCTGTGTGTAGCTTGAATAGTAATTTTCCTCAGTACTCTTAATATTTATTCTCTGTTTCCTGGATATATAGAAAGGTAAACATTTTGCCTTACATTTGTAGTTTCGTTTTACTTTTCTCTTGTTTTTAAGTGTTTTCCTTCTCGTTGGAGTTATATCGTTTGAGTATCTTTTTTCTTTCTTTTTTTTTTTTTTTTAAGTATTTTTTTGTAATTGCCAGAGGTCATGTGCCCTTGCCAGAGACAAGACAGAAAGAGAAAGAAAAAGGACCCCTGTCCTGTGGGAAGGCCATGCTTCAATTTCTTCTTCTCCATTCCTCCATCCTCTCATGATTTATGGCATGTTTTTGAAGCAAACAGGGCTGAGATTCAATCAGCAGCTGGCCATGTGGGTTCCCATTCCCATAATTACTAGGTTGTCAGACTTGCCCTATAGTACTTTATGTTTGTTTAGACACATTGTATTTCTTTGCTTGGGATCTTTGTATTTTAATAGTAAATACTTAGAAGTCACCATTTCTTTTAGTGTAGTGACACAATTAAATGTGCTTCATTTCTTCTCATTCTAATCTTCATAGATGATTAAATATATTCAAATATTTTATTAATTTGCCTCCTTTTACTGTATTTGACTGCAAATAAAATTATTTTTGTTCTGTATTCCAGTTTAGAAGCCCTTTCATCAGCTCAAGTGATTTTAATATACATATTCCACATGCTGTAAAGTTGTATTCTGTTTTCAATTGTTCATACATTCTGTTTGCCAGTTTGTCAAATATGATTTGTCGAACTAATAATTTCTTCTTCTATTGTATTGGTTTTCTACTTTTCCAGTATATTGACAAAAGTTTTAAATACAAGCCCAATACGTGACGTCTATGTGACATATTTCTCCTCAACCATTATCCTGGTAGCCTATGTCCTTGTGTGTAACATATTTGAAAAACTAGTTGACACATATGAGAGATACCGCATATGGTACATTTTCACTTATAAAAAGTTTATTTATTGGTTTGTCTCATTCACCTTGTGGGAAGTTGAACAGTCCCCGTGGGTTTGTGTTCCTTGTGATGAGCCAGAATCTGAATGGCACACTTGCTTCATAAGTGGATTATTACTCAGTTGAGTCCGTTCATTGACCTCTGGTCCTGGGAAGTCCTAATGTTTTCCTGTTAAGTCTATTTTGCATTATATGGATTCCTGTAATTTCCTGATAATTTTAATTGTATGCATTAAAAGATACCTTTTATACAAAAAAAATTTCCTGAAAACCACATATTATATATATTTGAATATATGTATGAACATACTTATACAAAATATATATTTACATTATTTATATTCAAATATATATCCATTTATCTGTTTATGAACACTTAGATTGTTTCTGTCTCTGCTATTTTTAATCATACTGCAATTAACAGAAGAAAGCAGACAGTTTTTCAAGATAGTGATTTTGTGTCCTTTGGATATATATATATCTAGAAGTGAGAATGGGTTTTATGGTAGTTTTGTTCTTTTTTTTTTTTTTTAAGAATTCATTAGTAATACTATTTTTCAAGTTGACCAAAGAGAAATAGAGAGAGTGGAAAAGTAAGAAAGGAACCCCAGTTGTGGAACTCAAACCACGGTCAGCCATGTGGGAGTCCGGCACATAACAACCATGTAATCTGGTGGCCTCAGTAGATCCATTCTTAATTTTGTTCATACTGTTTCTCACAATGGGTGTACCAATTTACATATGCACCAACTGTATACAAGTGTTTCTTTTCTTCATACTCTCACTAACACATGTTATCTTTTGACTTTTATTATTATTATATACATTCATCACTATATATCTTTACCGTATACAACATGATTTTTTTCCAGCATGAATTGACTTTTTGATAATAGCTGGTAAGAGATGTATCTCAGTATGGTTTAGATTTATATTTACCTGATGATTAGTGATGCTGAACATCATTTTATTATACATTGGCTATTTGTTTCCCTTTAATGTAACAATGTCTGTTCTAGTTCTTTGCCCATTGTTAATAGAGTAATTTATTTTATTTAGTTAGGGTCTGTTTTTCAAGTGCCTCCTACCTCAGCCTCCAAAGCAGCTAGCACTACAGGTGGATGTGAGCTCTTCCAGAAAGGATCTCAGGATGTTGTCCACGCAGACCTTGAGTTTGTGTTCTTCTTACCTAAGTTTTATGAGTAGCTAAATATGTCATGGCATGTGACTATGCCTAGTTTTTATGATGGATCAGACAGGTCCATCCACATGGCTTCAGCCTCTCAAGCAGTAGCATCTGTTAGTGCATGCTACCTCAGGTGGGGCTTTTCTGGTTTGAATTTGCTCTTAGTATTATTATGAATTCCTTATATATTTTTAATGTTAGTCCCTAATTAGATATACAGTTATAAGTAATTTGTCCCATTCTACAGGTAATCTTTTCAGTTTGTTCATTATTTCCTTCGCTAAGTAGCAACTGTTTATTTTAATGTATTTCCACTTTTTCATTTTAAAATTTTTTTATTATTTCTTCTTTATATTTAAACATTGTATATTTTTGTAGCATACACTATGATTTTTCTTCCTCTCCTCCCTTTATTTCCTCCCTCCTGCATCTCCACGTTTTCACTCGTAAAAAGTTTATTTATTGGCTTGTCTCATTTGCCTTGTGGGAAGTTGAATAGTCCCCATGGGTTTGTGCTCTTCATGTGTTTATACCTTCCAGTCTTTCAGTTTCTGCCATAGATGGCGACATCCTGTGTATATTAAGTGGGGACATGCAAGGCCTGTTTTTCATAGTCTGGCTTACTTGACTTAGAATTCAATTTTTCATATTCATCAACTTTGTATCGAATGTCAGGAATCTCATTTCTTTTAATGGATGAGTAATATTCCATAGTGTATATGTGCCACACTTTTTTAATCCATTCATCGGTTCTTGGACTTTTGGGTTGATTCCTCAGAAACCTACAGTAGACATTACCTTACAATATAGTAATTCCACTCCTGGGTATCTATCCAAAGGATAGGAACACACTCATTTGAAAAAACTCTTGCCTGGGCTGAACTGAGGTATGTATCATGCTGAGCAAAGTCTCTTCACAATCTAAATGATGTATAGTGATTTAATGTATGAATAATAATTTGAAAATTAATAAAAATAATTAAAAAAGAAAAAACACTTACACATCCATGTTTATTGCTGTATTATTCACAATTGCTAAGACATGTAGTTCCACTTTTAAATTTTGCCTGCTCTTTTGATTTTAATTCCAATACATCAGTGTCATATCAGTGTCAAGATTTTCCCCTATGGTTTCCTGTAGACTATGCTATCAGGTCTTTTATTTAAGATTTTGTTCTATTTTAAATTGATCTTTATATGGCCCAATTTCAGTTTTCTTTTTCTCTTTAAATATTTATTGTAATTTAAGATTTACATATAATCATTACAGATCCTTGTAGGGTGCAGAATGGTCTTTAATAATGTGTAATAAACAAATAGAGAAGAATATGCATATTCACCACCTCCAACATTTAGCATTATGTTGTGAACATTTGAACCTTGCTGCAATGGCTGTTTTACAACTATATACTGAATTGTCTATGGCATTCTTTACTATGAGGTGCAGTTCTAAAGAAAAATAGATTGATTAAAAATCAGGCAACAAACAATCCCATAAATTAACAAAGACAATCTTAACATAGCCAATGAAAGGAGATTTTCCAATTTCCATGTAGAGGACTGTGGGAGATAAGAGTTTATAATATGAAAAAATCTGTGGATATTAGCATTGGTACAGTTAGAGATAGGTAAAATTGCATAAGACAATAGCCCAGTAGGAAGAGATTGAAAAAGAACACTTTTGCTCATACACTGTGAGCTCTTATAATATCATAGTACTGTACTGTTCACAAATAAGTCTTTAAAAAAGCAAAACTAAGAAAGAATGGGAAAGAGATATGTAAAAGTGAAGCCATGATAAAGACAGATATTTGGTGACTTAGAGGCATCATAGAGAACTTGATTATAGCCTTAAAAAAAAAGAACTCATTCTATTTCATTCATTCTGTCATTTCTGTACAATTTTAGAGTTTTTCACTATTATCTAGCTTTATGCAATGGGTAAGGGTTATAATAAATACGTAAATTGAAACACCAAGGGCAATCAAATAATTGATAGATTTGTATTTAAGCCTGTTTGTGTGTAAAATTATTGAATGTGCATATATTCCCCACATTCCATGTTATTATCAATATGTGTAGACTTATTCTTTTTTCTAATTGTTTTGTATTCTCTTACTTCTATTTGTCTCTCTTAACTTAACTGGTAGAGTAGTCCCTTAAGTATTTCTTGAAGAGCCAATTTTGTTTTGATGAATTATTTCAGCACTTGTTTATCTGGGAATGATTTTATTTCTCCTTCCCACTTAAATGATGATCTTTCTACTTATAGCACTCTTTGCTGAAATTAGTTTTCTTACAGAGTTTAAAAAATGTCTTCTCATTCTTTTCTTGCCCTCATTGAGTCAACTTGGAGATTCACTGTTACTCTAATGGAATAACCTTTGTAAGTAATGGCATTAGTTCCAAATTTAGAATTTTATCTTTGTTTTTGATCTTTTACCATTTTGGCTATGATACGCCTTGGGGAGGATCTTTTTATGTTATGTCTATTTGGTGTCCTCTGTATTTCCTAGATAGGGTTATCAGTATGCCTCTCTAAATTTGGAAAGTGTTTTAACTATTACATTATGAAAGATATTTCCTATGATTTTACCTGTCTCTTCAACTTCTGGAATTCCTATTATACAGATATTTGGCCATTTCTTGGTGTCTCGGATTTTCCACGTATTGTCCTCATTTTTAATGGTTATTCTTCTATTAGTTCAGTTGCTTTAACTAAAATGGAGGTTTTGTCTTCAAGGTCAGAGATCCTTCTGCCTGGTCTAATCTGTGGTTGAAACTTTTGAGGGTGGTTCCTATTCTCTGCAATGAACTTTTTATCTCCAGAAGTTCTGTTTGATAATTTTTCAGTTTGTCTATCTCTTTATGGATCTCCTCCTTTATGTTATGGAAGGATGATCTCACCTCCTGCAATCGGTTCTTTGTTTTTTTCTTGCAGCTTGTTGAGAATTGTTACAATAAATATTCTGAACCCTTTTCTGATGTTTCTGTGATTTCTTCTATTTTGCCATAGAGTGGTCACCACCACATCCAGATTTCTTCTATTTTAACCATTATGGCTGAGTAGTGATAATCCATTGATTTTATTGTAATTTAAGATTTACATATAATCATTACAGATCCTTGTAGGGTGCAGAATGGTCTTTAATAATGTGTAATAAACAAATAGAGAAGAATATGCATATTCACCACCTCCAACATTTAGCATTATGTTGTGAACATTTGAACCTTGCTGCAATGGCTGTTTTACAACTATATACTGAATTGTCTATGGCATTCTTTACTATGAGGTGCAGTTCTAAAGAAAAATAGATTGATTAAAAATCAGGCAACAAACAATCCCATAAATTAACAAAGACAATCTTAACATAGCCAATGAAAGGAGATTTTCCAATTTCCATGTAGAGGACTGTGGGAGATAAGAGTTTATAATATGAAACAATCTGTGGATATTAGCATTGGTACAGTTAGAGATAGGTAAAATTGCATAAGACAATAGCCCAGTAGGAAGAGATTGAAAAAGAACACTTTTGCTCATACACTGTGAGCTCTTATAATATCATAGTACTGTACTGTTCACAAATAAGTCTTTAAAAAAGCAAAACTAAGAAAGAATGGGAAAGAGATATGTAAAAGTGAAGCCATGATAAAGACAGATATTTGGTGACTTAGAGGCATCATAGAGAACTTGATTATAGCCTTAAAAAAAAAGAACTCATTCTATTTCATTCATTCTGTCATTTCTGTACAATTTTAGAGTTTTTCACTATTATCTAGCTTTATGCAATGGGTAAGGGTTATAATAAATACGTAAATTGAAACTCAGGAAGACAAAGGTCAATCAAATAATTGATAGATTTGTATTTAAGCCTGTTTGTGTGTAAAATTATTGAATGTGCATATATTCCCCACATTCCATGTTATTATCAATATGTGTAGACTTATTCTTTTTTCTAATTGTTTTGTATTCTCTTACTTCTATTTGTCTCTCTTAACTTAACTGGTAGAGTAGTCCCTTAAGTATTTCTTGAAGAGCCAATTTTGTTTTGATGAATTATTTCAGCACTTGTTTATCTGGGAATGATTTTATTTCTCCTTCCCACTTAAATGATGATCTTTCTACTTATAGCACTCTTTGCTGAAATTAGTTTTCTTACAGAGTTTAAAAAATGTCTTCTCATTCTTTTCTTGCCCTCATTGAGTCAACTTGGAGATTCACTGTTACTCTAATGGAATAACCTTTGTAAGTAATGGCATTAGTTCCAAATTTAGAATTTTATCTTTGTTTTTGATCTTTTACCATTTTGGCTATGATACGCCTTGGGGAGGATCTTTTTATGTTATGTCTATTTGGTGTCCTCTGTATTTCCTAGATAGGGTTATCAGTATGCCTCTCTAAATTTGGAAAGTGTTTTAACTATTACATTATGAAAGATATTTCCTATGATTTTACCTGTCTCTTCAACTTCTGGAATTCCTATTATACAGATATTTGGCCATTTCTTGGTGTCTCGGATTTTCCACGTATTGTCCTCATTTTTAATGGTTATTCTTCTATTAGTTCAGTTGCTTTAACTAAAATGGAGGTTTTGTCTTCAAGGTCAGAGATCCTTCTGCCTGGTCTAATCTGTGGTTGAAACTTTTGAGGGTGGTTCCTATTCTCTGCAATGAACTTTTTATCTCCAGAAGTTCTGTTTGATAATTTTTCAGTTTGTCTATCTCTTTATGGATCTCCTCCTTTATGTTATGGAAGGATGATCTCACCTCCTGCAATCGGTTCTTTGTTTTTTTCTTGCAGCTTGTTGAGAATTGTTACAATAAATATTCTGAACCCTTTTCTGATGTTTCTGTGATTTCTTCTATTTTGCCATAGAGTGGTCACCACCACATCCAGATTTCTTCTATTTTAACCATTATGGCTGAGTAGTGATAATCCATTGATGAGGAGCGATTTTCTGATTTTCTCCTATTTGGGGGTTCTGTTTTGATTTTTAGTCATTGGGTGGCATACTCACTTCTTCCTGCCTTCTTGTTTCTGTAACTCTGTGCTCCTGTACTTCTCTCTGATATGTATAAGATCTGTGCCAATTTCCTTCCTCTATTGTGTGTGGGAATGTGGAGTGCACAGTAGTAGTTTAGGGTTCAGGCTAGCAGAAGAGAGTTTTGCTCAAAGGGAGTTATGGAGAAAAAAATTCCTCCAGAGCCTCCTATGTCCCAATGTTTGATTCTTGTATACTCAAATCTAACTGTTTCCAATGTGGATGGAGGTTGCACTGACAGAAAGTAGGGTGGAAGATTACTTGGTAGAGTGTGCAGGGGCTCCACACAGGCTAGAGAGCCCTCTTCTGCCACAGCAGGCTGACAGTGGGGGAGGGACAGGAGGCAGGTCCCTGCTGATGAGCTCAAGCCAAGTGGCTTAGCTTGGGCCTGCCTGTTGGTCCTGGATGGGTGAGGAGCAGTGGCTCCTACCTTCTGTCTCTGGGCTTGCAGGGTCTCCCTGTTGCTCCTTTTCTCCCTGGGATTCCAAGAGCCAGATGTTGGTTCTTCATGGCCAGAGAGCCCTCCTCCTTGACAGCAGGTTGGGCAGTGATCCCTGATCAGATCATGAGTTCTAGCTGAGTGGCTGGACTTGGACCTGCCTGTTGGTCCTTCTACATCTGGGATTGCAGGGTCTCCAGCTTTTTAAAAACAAATCAACATTAATAAGACTTGTGGTTTTATTAGCTACATCATTACATCTATTAGACATAAATGTAGTAAAATCTTCCTTTAAAAAGTTAGAAGAAAATATGGAGCAGCTCTTTCATATTATATTCATATACCTTCTCTAATTGGTCACTATTCTTCCCAAGGACAAAAGTCACTTCATCCTGGCCAAATTTTGTGCACCTCTATATTACCTCTTCTGATATAAAGGTCAGATGGAAGAGAGGGTCCAAGGTGCTGCCTGGACAACCAGCAGCCAGCAGTGTCCTGGCTCAGAGACAGATAAGGGGAGAGATTCCTGTTACTTAAAGCCACTCTGTGGGCAGTGAGGGGAGGGCTCCAAATCCCTGCAAGACAGAGGTGTGGCCCATTCCTGGGTTACCCAGTCCACCTGGTGCTCCCTATGCTCTCTCCTGGATGTGACTTCATTTCTCATTTCTTATTTCCTTCTACTGTTCCTGGAGATTCAACCTGTTATTTGGGTCCATTTTCTGTTCCTAATACAGCCTTCCTCCAGCCACCTCTGTAATTGCTAAAAATACATGATTTTTTTAATACTTATAAGTCCTCAGAAATTATATACATTTTTTTTTTTTTGGAGAGATTTTCACTGTAGGGCGCGTGCGCTCGCCAGACAGACAGAGAGAGACATAGAGACAGAAAGTGAGAAATCACCCCCCAGGGGGGATGGTCACGCCGCAATCCCTTCTCCTCCATTCTCCTCTTGGGATCTTGGGCATGCACGCACACGCGCCCGGCGTGAGTTTCAAGCCACCAGGTCCGGGACACAAACCGCAGTCGACTACGTGGGAGTCCAGCGACATAGCCATTACGCTAACTGCTGGTTCTACATATTTTAAGCTTCTAAAAATCAGTTAAGATAAGCAAGATATGGACAAACAGATGGCATAATGTTTACGCTGTTGGACTCCCACATGGTTGACCACGGTTGAAGTCCCAGACACATCGGCCTAAAACTCACAGCCAGTGGGTGTGCATGCATGGCCAGTATCCAAGAGAAGAAAGGAGGAGAAGGGATTACAGTGTGGCTGTGTTCTCAGAGGGGTGACTTCTTGCTTTCTGTTTCTCTCTTTCATTCTGTTGAGCACACATACCATATAGCAAGAAATCTCTCTAAGAAGAAAACAAATAAAAAAATCTTTTGAAGGATATGCAAGATAATAAATATACATTCATACTGTCTTATGTAATTATAAAATCACTTCCAGTGGTGTCCTATGTCTTGGTCTGTGCATCCAAGTGACCATCTTAGGTTACTTGTTTTTAGAGCTGTATTTCTTTTTTAAGGTGAGACTTGCATGAATTTTCCTAAATTTTTGTTCATCTACAATGCCTTATTTTTATTTATTTATTTATTTGGACAGGTTTTCGCTACAGGGCGTGTGTGCTCACCAGACAGACAGAGAGAGGCACAGAGATAGAAAGCGAGAAATCACCCCCCAGGGGGGACGGTCACGTCACAATCCCTTCTCCTCCATTCTCCGCTCAGAATCTTGGGCACGCATGCACACGCACCCGGCATGAGTTTTAAGCCACCGGGTCCGGGACGTGAACCGCGGTCGACTACGTGGGAGTCCAGCGACATAGACGTTACGCTAACTGCTGGTTCCCGTGATTTTTTTACTTGTGAGAATAATTTGCAAGATGTAAGATCTTGGCTGGCAGTGTTTTATATTTGGGGACTTAAAAAAAAGAACTAGGGGCAAGCAGATAGTGTGGTGGTTAAGGCACTGGACTCCTACACGGTTGACCTAATTTGAGTACCAGACCTGCTGGCTTAAAACTCATGCCGAGCACATGTGTGCATGTCCAAACTCCAAAGGGAGAATGGAGTAGAAAGGATTATGGTGTAGCTGTCCCCTGGAGGATGATTTCTTACTTTTCTTTTCTGTCCTTCTGTCTCTGGTGAGCAAATGTGCCTTATGGGGAAAAAAAAACTAAAAATAAAAACAGAAGAAAAAAATAAAAGGAGTTAAAAGACCTCAGAAAACAAAAATACAAAATCTAAGAAACGCACACAGATATATCCCCAAAAGTGTGTTTGAAATGAGCAACATGGTCATGGTGACAAAATAATAATAGAAGGAACTTGGTTAGAGGCTGCAGGACGAAGCGCAGTTGTGTACTGTGTGTATCTGTGGGGCAGGTGCCCGTGGCCAAAAATAATAAGTGACATGTTTATTAGAGGATCAGAATGACATGTGAGAAATTTGCCTTGTGGAACTCAAATAGGCTGGGAGCTGTGGCCTATGTGAGACTCAGAGGTTTACATGAATAAAGCTGAACACTTTAAATTGACTATGAAAACGGAATTCTAATGTTGCAGCCCAAGTTAAGCACAAGGTCAAGATGAAGTTCAGTTAGAATAAAGATGTGAAGTCAGAGAAACACCGCCGGCCATTGATTGGACTCGTTCTCTAATGCTGTATGAAATAACAGTCTGGTGAAAAGAAGCAACACACGGGACTGAGGAATGGGGGAGGCACAACACAGCCCCACAGGAGCCTGATATGTCACAGCAAAGCAAGCTGTCATTACTGACAGCTCATAGCCAGCCCTCAGTGCCCCTGGGAGAGAGGTGTCCTTCCTGTCCCCCAAACATGCATCTGATAAAATATATGGGAGGAGGTGTAAGAATCACTCTGTATTCTGCTTCCTAGCTCTAGGACTATGGCTCAGAGCTGTGTGTCCCTGAGGACAGGACACTTTGTATACAGGGTCTGGTAGAGCTGGTGTTTACCTTCTTCCCATGGAGGTGCCTATGGTCTAGTTCTGACCTGGAAAAGTAGAGTCACTGGGGAACAGCTGTGAGGCCAGAATGGATTCCTCGAACCCGTAGGGAGATACATTAGTAAACTTCATAGAGTATTCTACTCTAAGGTTGGGCTATTGGGATATAGTTGTTCTCTTAACAAGTACTAAGCCATTCAACCCACTGGGCCAAAGTTACCTGGGAAAATGAGCTCATGCTTGGAAAAGTTTGGAACCCAGCTGTTCCTCTTCTGTTCCCTAGGAATTAAGTGAATCAGTGTTCCCTTTGGTTGCTCCCTTTCCTATCATCACAAGGTCTGGGCTTGTTCATCTATAGTTGACATAAAAATTATGGGCCTGGAGGGAGGTTAACTAATGTCATTGCTTTTTTATAATTACACCATGGCGTCACATCTTACCTACATGAACTCACTGCAGAGACCTAGCTGGGTGAGTGTCTGTCATCAGCATCATTAACAGTGAAATCTCAAGGTTCAGGTGAGTGGTGGGTTAAGGAAGAAGAATTTCCTCAAAGAAGTGCTGGCAGAGCTCTCTTCACATAATTTCAGTGTGATGTCTCAGGGAATCAGAGCTAAATACAATAGATGTTTCTATATTAAATGATCAAGTTCATCAATCTTATGAGGATGTCAGTTTATTGATATGGAAAATATTTGATAATTTTTAATATTTCATTTTAATTGATTTTGTATTTCATTTTCTCTTATTTTGTTAATTTTTCCCAATGAAACTTACTGACGGTATTTAGGTAAAGATAGATATTTTAACTTGAAGAAAATCCAGTTCAGC
>NW_006204105.1:346846-350606 GCF_000334495.1 Tupaia belangeri chinensis
TCAGCAGGTAGTGTGGTGGTTAAGGGTGCTGGACTCCCACGTGGCCAATTGTGCTTCAATTCTAGGACCTGATGGCTTGCTTTCTCAATTTCCCTCTTTGTCTCTCTTACTCTGCCCCTCTCTTATCTAATTTGAGAAAAAAAGTTAAATAAAATACTTTTTTTAAAAAAATGGAGAAAATCTAAAAGAATTTAGAAGTATTTAATCATGCTTGTTTGTTCTCTTGTTTGGAAATACATTAGTATATTTATAATGTTCAGAACGATATAGATTTCTTTCTTTTTTTTTTTTGGATAGAGAGTGCATGTGCTTATTGGAGAGAGACATAGAGAAGGAAAGTGTGAAAGCACCTTCTAGTGGAAATTGTCACACTGCAGTCCCTTCTCCTCAGTTCTCCTTTTGGGATATTGGGCATGTGTGTACACAAATCTGGTGTGTTTATCAAGCCACCAGGTTTGGGATTCAAACTGAACGAATGTCCCTGTATTGTCTAGCTGCCTTAACCACCATGCCACTGACTGGCTCTTGAACCATTGATATTATGATGTCATAAACATGAGATTATTTCTCTTGTAATTTTAGCACATGATAATAAAGATCACTTTGTTTTATTCTGTTAAAGTAATTGTTATTATAATACAGGATTTTTAAAACAGTTATTACAAAATTGTATAGAAAAAAGTTTTTGTTACTCAATTTTTTTAGTTAGTGCAATGCAAGTATGGTATCTTTTAATATTAAGCACAATTACGAATATTTAAAATAAGCCTAGTTTTGTTATTCCATCCTTTAACTAAAACTTTGAGCATGACCTATGTGTTTGTTTTGGTACTATTTCTTAGTAGCAAGAGAATAATTATTTGCCAAATTTGAATAATATAGCATTCCTTTGTTAAAATAAAATTCTGTAACTATCGTGTCTCTCCTATTTTTTTTAGAAGATTTCTAATTTGAAATTTGAATTTTAAAATATATGTGGACAAAAAGAACAAATACCTTTCAATTTTGAGGTTGAACATTATAAGTTAATGCTTTTTGAATTCAAGGAGATGGTGTTTGCTTTACTGTCTGTGTTTCTCAATAACACAGAGAGAGAGAGAATGGAGGAAGGGGAAATTGAAACAAAGACAATGAAAAACCAAATCATAAGGATAACTATTGTCAATATGCCCCTCAAGAAATTTAAATGTGCAAAAATGTCTGATGCCCCCCAAGAAATTTAAATGTGCAAAAATGCTCTGTCTCTGAACATCACAAAAGTAAGGTCAAGTGTTTCTAAATGCTTTAATATCTGTACTTCACGCATTTAGTGAGAGAAGAGAGGTGTGATCTGCTCTACTCAGTGTACAGGATTAAGGGCACATTCCTCCAAATTCCAATTTCCAGTTTCAAAATATCCTTTCGAATTCAATATTTGACACAGATGGGACGACTTTGATCATCTCTTCAATGTCATGCAAAGGACATGATGGTAAAAGACCTTGCAAGCCTTTAGAAGAAATGAGCATGACCCTTGCTGGTGAGCATGTTCAAAACAATTCAAATACTTCCAACATCTTTTTAGGGTTTTCAGAATTTACAGCAAAGGCTTTGGTGTCAAGTACCTCCAGTGTTTTTGTTTCTCCTGTTTGTATAGTGACCTTTCCCGCCCTTGCCCTACTCAGGTTCCCTCCATCCCCCAGGGAAACTGAAAATGAAATTATAAATAACCCGGTCAGCATGCACTATGCTTCCAGCAGCACCTGACACTGAGTTGTTTTCCAGACAACAGTAAATACACTGCATTTCTTCAATGGCTTCTGAGGCCCCTCTTTTCTATTTTTTATTGATTTTTAAAAAATTTTTTAAATTTATTATTTTTATTTTATTTATTATTTATTTTTTATACACAGTCTCATTGTTTAGCTTACAAAGTGAACATTTCAATATGTGAACATTTCTCCCCAGTACAGTTGATCAAAATATCTTCAACAGAAAACGCCACACCTCCCTGTCCCATCAATGCTCTGCCTCTGTATCCCTCCTCTCCAGGCCCTTCCCTAGGCCCCACTCCCCCACACACACACTACATCTGGCATTTACACCCATCTCTTGTGTTTGTATATCTTTTAGTCAATCAGTTCCGGTAGTAGAGTGCAGACACTCAATATATATTAAGTGGGGGCATACAATGTCTCTCCTTCACTTGCTTCACTCAGCAGTAAATCTTCCATATTCTTCCACTTTCTGTCAAAAGCCAGGGTTTTGTTGGTTTTTATGGCTGAATAGTATTCCATAGAGTATATGTGCCACAGTTTTTCACTCCATAGGGGCACTTGGGTTGGTTTTATGTCTTAGCAATTGTGAATAGTGTCGCAATAAACATCAATGTGCAAGCACTTTTCCAATGAAGAATTCTTCTGTCCTTTGGGTAGACACTGAGGAGTGGGATTGCTGGATCATATGGTAGTTCTATTTGTAGGTTTTTGAGGAATCTCCAAATTGTTCTCCACAGTGGCTGTACCAGTTTACATCCCCATCAGCAGTGTAAAAGTTCCCCTTTCACCATACTCCCGCCAACACTTACCATTTTTTTTTTTTTTAATCTTAGACATTCTGACTGGGGTTAGGTGGTACCTCATTGTCGTTTTGATCTGCATTTCCCTTACGATGACGGATGTTGAGCATTTTTTCATATGCATTTTGGCTATTTGTATGTCATCTTTAGAGAGTGTTTTTTTTTCAACTCCTTCTCCCATCTTTTAATAGGGTTGATCATCTTTTTTCCAAACAGCAGCTTGAGTTCCTTGTGTATTCTGATTATCAGCCCCTTATATGATGTTTAATTCACAAAAATATTTTCCCATTCTGAGGGCTGTCGATTCACACTAATTACTGTGTCTTTTGCCATGCAGAAACTTCTTAGTCTGGTGTAATCCCACTTGTCTATTTTAGGGATTATCAACTGTGCTTTGGAGGTCTTATTTAAGAAGTTTTTTGCTACACCAATGCCTCCCAGAGTTTCCCCAGTGTTTTCCAGGAGCAGTTTTATATTTTGAGGTCTTAGATTTAGATCCTTGATCCACCTTGACTTGATTTTTTTTTTTTTGAGAGATTTTTGCTACAGGGCACGTGCACTCGCCAGACAGACAGAGAGAGACAGAGAGACAGAAAGCGAGAAATCACCCCCCAGGGGAGATGGTCATGCCGCAATCCCTTCTCCTCCATTCTCCTCTCGGGATCTTGGGCATGCACGTATACGCGCCTGGTGTGAATTTTAAGCCACCGGGTCCAGGACGCAGACCACAGTCGACTACGTGGGAGTCCAACCTTGACTTGATTTTTGTCGAAGGTGAGAGGTAGGGGTTCAGATTCATCTTTCTGCAAGTGGAAATCCAGTTTTTCCCCACCATTTGTTGAAGAGGTTTTCCTTTTCCCACTGGATTGACTGGTACCCCTTGTCAAAAATCAGTTGACTATATGTTTGGGAATTTATTTCTGGGGACTCTACTCTGTTCCATTGGTCCACATGTCTGTTTCTGTGCCAGTACCATACTGTTTTGATTACCACAGCTTTGAAGTATATTTTTCGGTCAGGGAGTGAGATGCCACCCACTCCACTCTTCTTGTGTAGAATTGCTTTGGCAATATGGGATCTTTTATGATTCCAGATGAATTTTATGATTGTCTTTTCTAGATCTGTGAAGAATGTGTCTGGTACTTTGATTGGCATTGCATTAAATATGTAAATTAATTTGGGTAGAATTGCCATTTTGATTAT